>NW_019214313.1:0-44513 GCF_002532875.2 Varroa jacobsoni
GTGTCTCTCTGGGAGCTGTTATCGGCATTGTTGTTGTTGTCGTTAATTCTTTGAGAGCACTACTTTTAATGCTGAAACACCACTGTGTTTGAGTACGTGTTTTTTGCTTTGCCCTGACTACCGCCTACGCGTCATTTTGCAATGTGTTGGTCGTCACACTATGTGCGATCACTCTACTGCTTCTGTCAGTTGTCATCGTCATCGGTGGCCCATATTAACCCACTTTAGCACGTACTTTCCTCTCGCTGAGGATCAACGCCGATTACGTTACTGTGCAACTTTTTTTTTCTATACTGTATTAGCCTCATAGTGTTTCTTCCGTGGTTGTGCCTGCTTTACCGATAAGCTATAGTGAATGAACAAATTGTATACTACGCATTTTTCGGCAACGGAAAGCTTGGAGACGTCCCAGAAGGAGGCTAGCTTATTGGAGGTACTGGTAATTTCAACTGATATAAAAGGAAGCAAAATGGTAACGTCTTTTCCGAGCTATTATTTTATGTCGCTCCGTCAATACACGTAGATACGTGCGTGCATTGACAGACGGTGTCATGCCTCGAGACGGGTACGGGGCGTAAAGATACGGTGTCGCATCACCGATCACGGTACGTGTTGCTGTGAGCTTGAAACGCTGTTAGATGGGCAGAAGCTGCTACACAGGGTGCGCCTGTTGCAGGGGTCACGCGGAGTACTTTATCGTAATGTTTTGCGGGAAGGCGCCACCAGAACACTGGGAACTGAAGAGAATGGTGTTTTTAATAACATGTCACTCAAAGGATCAACATTTGGTAAGCGCGTCATGGCAATGCGTGGATTTGAACTAATGTATTAAGATTTAGCCAAGATAATATTCTGCTTGTGGCCTGTTTATATTTTTTTTCGTTGTTGATGTGAGTAAGCTTGTCAGTAACAGATCGGTCAGCACACATCAACTGGAGTCGATAAAGGCTTTCTAGCTATACTTCTGTATATCCCGATTTTAGCATCTTAGGTGCGTTATTTAAACAATTGGATAAATAGAGTACTTTGCTATACGTGCTTTGTGTGCATGGTTAACAAACGTCTCAACTTGAATAGTCAGTAACTTGAACAGGCATCAATTAAATAGTTGTTACTAATCACCGTTCAAATGATTGAAACACGACAAATGGCGGACCTACGAATTATTAGCTTGTTACGAGGCAACGCTGTACAATCGGATCGTGCGGATCCGCAACTAGTTCAAAATGAAGATGCCCTACTCAAACCGCTGCAGTCACACTTGTCTCAAATGCAGCAGCGAGCATGTAGGACACGGTATTTTCTATAACAGAACGATTACAGTAAAACGAAAATCTCTCAACAATAAAAGAAGGTATTTTTAATTCTTATCTCGAAACACTCAGGTTAGCCGTTGTCGTGGTACGCTCAAACATGTGAATTTGACGGGAAAAAAAAAATCCAGTGACGCGCATAGATGGTCTCCATTTTCATAACGTACTATAGCAGACAGCTCGGTAAGCGGACTAATAGGCTGGCGAAGGTTTTCAACGTAAATTATTTCTCCACTGAGCACTGAAGCTTCTGAGAACTAGACAAATATGACGGAACAACGGGCCGTCTTCGGAATGGATGCATCTGTATGGGAAACGATAAGTACCGTCCGCAGGTTGCCTGCATTGTCAATCAACAGAGTGCGCGCAGTTAATACTGTCGTTTTGCCGATGAGTGCCGCTCACGTTTGCTATCTGCCATTATCATTTATCAGACGCAGAAGGGTATGGGGGTAAATTAGGAGTATGGCTCGTCAGGATCGAGATGAAACTAGATGAGTAACAGTATAGTTATGGTTGTAATAGAGTGGAAATTGCGAGCGCAACACAAGTAGAAGAACTGTTGAAAGCGTATCACTTCGTCTACCTGGTTAGCGACTATAAGGGTACGGGTGGGTCAGTTACAATGCGTGTGTCCTATTATCCTACAGTCCTGCTGTATTCGTTGTCGTCAGTCGCAGCTCTGACAAAGTCGATGTCAATTTCCTTCCCCATCAATTCATTAGTCGTCATCACGAATCATTTCGTGCTCTTCAATGAATCTTCTCTTCTTGGCCATCAAATCATGTTCATTGGAAATAGGTCACAGGGTATATGATTGCAACTCGTTTCCTTTTGTTCACTCACGACTGCCTCCGTACGACCGCAGTTAGTGCACGAAATAGCATATTGTTTTACTAAATGAACTTGCTTATTATTACTAATATCGGTAAGTTGTTCTTCTTCTTCTTCATAACGAAACATACGTGTACGGGGTATGAGTTGTGTTTGTGTGTGTCGGGGTCACAATAATGTCCGAATTCCTCGCCGGTCTTGAGGGGGCACACAGTGAGCTGGCTATAGCATTGTATCGTCTATTTCTTTTGTCACTTTGTGCTCGCAGCATTTGCCTTCGGTCTATTTATTGTATAATAGCTATGGATACAGCGGGGTTCAGCTTCTTTGCTAACAAAAAATTCAGTGGGCTGTGACGGATAGAGGTCTGTTAGCTGAACTGGGGAGCAAAATCTAGTGAGGGGCTAATGAAGTGGAGAGAAGGATTCTTGTTTTTCATTTTCTCTCTAGAAGAGGAAAAAGGAGATGAAGTGCGGCGCTCGTATGTGCGATCGATCAAGATATCGCCACTAATCGGCAACAATGCTACAATAACCGTGTATAACAATAATAGCTTGAATTTTACTGAGCAATCGTTCATTGTTATGTGGGGACTCTCTGTCGTAAATTGAAGGCAGCTAGCCAGCCAGCCAGCCAGCCAGCCAGCCAGCTTGTTTCGCTTGCTTCTTTTCATGGTAGCATTAGGAATAGTAATCATAAAGAGCTTCCGGACACAGTGGTGGTATGTAGCTAAGCCGACTTCCCACTGTCAAATCGATTGATGATCGGCCGATTCATGCGCGTATGGGCCAGGCTCCCGGCAATAGCTTGTTGCTCTGTACGACTTTTAAGGGAAACAGCACCATATGATAGATTTCCTTAAAATAGAGGAAGGTCGCGCTTCAGTAGGGCAATAAAGGTGTATGTAGTACGATGGTGTAACCATCAACACCCGTGCGGTGAGAACCAGAGTAATAATTAAGTACAGATAATTAGAATCACCGTTATATTAAGCAATATTCGACACGCGCATTGATCTAAAATCTCTTTCGTTCTCACTTGGTCTACTTCTTTTCTAGAATCTTTTGTTGAACATGATAAACTCTAGCGCGAATATAGCGTCGTCCGTCGCGTTCAGGAATTACGAATACGGCAGATATTTTCGGCGTAAACAGTAAAAATCGCTACGCTATTTTAATTATCTCATATTATCTATTATTAGTATTATGAAAAATAAACTAGAGTAAATTGGAGCTATGCTAAAGTTAGATCCTAGTACATTTTTGGTGCGCTTGTGATTTTTGACGAGCAGATATCTAGTCCCGTTAATTGGCGACGTAAAGCGATCAGTTACGGAGAACAGAAAGGAATCGAAGATAAACTATGTATCGAAAACCGGCGTGTTATAAAATCGGAAGTGGAGTAGCATTCTGCTTTTGGTGATCGATAAAAAAATACTGCGTTATTATATTAATACATCAGTAGATACAACAATACGATACTATGGACCGGATCTTCACTCTTCATTGGTCGTAACAAGAGCGCGGGTAGACGAACGGATGAGCTTCTAGATAGATTTCTGTGTTTCTTTCTTTCTTTTGCAATTATTATTGTTTGCTCTGTTACAGGGATTCTTGTCGATGTCTGTGTGGTACTATTAGCAATAGTACTTTGTGGCTGTCTTTTTTCGGGTTGCTGTTAGCCTTCGTATGGTTCTACTATCATATTCTCATCATTGTAGGTCTCCATAATCCGTCCACACCTATTGTACATATTAGTTGAACTCAATACCATCAGTATCATCTGAATATCACCATTGTGACTACAAGTAGTAGTAGTGCAACCAGCTTCGTCATGCTCATCACTATCATTGCTGCCGCCGCTGCTAAATCACACGCAATCTGTATCTCGTCCATATATATATATATAGATGAGCGTGTCTGTATGGTTAGGCGTTCGCGGGTTCGTACTCTCGCGAATGTTACTGCAGTTACTATTTTCCAAATTGTAATGTTTGTTTGTTTGTTTGTTTGTTTCGGTTGTTACTATTGCGGTCGTTGCTTTTGTCAAGGCTGCAGGCAGTTATTATAGGTGGTAGTGTTGTCTTACAAAAGCAGTACTAGAATAATAACAAATGGTTTATCTTCTGTTATTATTGTTATGGTTATGATCATCCGCAGTGTGGCTTCGTTTCTCCTATCATTTAGATGGGATGGTCAGTGCCGTCGCCCAGCAATACCATAAGGACATGAGTCAAATCGAAGTCAAGTGAAAGCTTGAATTCATGTATCCAACAACTGTTTACTTTACCAGTAATATACTAGAAGAACACAATTTTTCTAACGCTTTTGTTCGCTCTATCCGGTGTTTGCTACTACTTCTTTTTCATTCTGTCTTTTCTCCGTAGTATTATTATCAATATCAAGATCAATCATTACGTTTTTTTTTCCGCTCTGTTAGCTAAAATCACTTATTTACTCGACGATAAGAATAATCAGCTATTTACCGCTGTCGTTGATCTTGATAGTAGAGATGTTATAGTAGTATATCGTTGCTTGTTCTATTAGTTTAAGGCTAGTCTGATTGTTGTTTTCGTGGATCACTGTTACTTTCGTTTTGCCTTTCTTTTCGTTGCACATCGTTTTTGTCTTCTACAAATTGAACAGCCGCATCCATCCGGTAGCCGAGCCAGTCGTCGTGAGATTATTTATTTGAACACGATTGATAGAAAAGGGAAAATTTCGACTATTTTGCCTTCCTTTGTTTCCACAGTTTGGGAAAAAGCAAATGCTCATTTCGGCCAGACGCCTGCTCAGCGCCGGTTCGTATAGTCGATTAGTACACCTAGATCGAAACTGACATTTGAAGAAGGGGAGCGGGGGCTTTTTCTGATGAGGAAATGCATTTCTCAAACAGAAGTATTTTGATATAAGACAAATGTCCAATTGCTATGGATAATAGAGTATCGGGAAGAAAACGGGCCCGTAAAAGTGAAATATTAAATCGAATCGAGACAAAAAAAAATCGAGTCATAGCAATCATTGGGGAAATTCAGGTGTTAGAGAAAAAGGAACAATGAACGAAATGAAGATCACAGAAAACAAAGGAAAGAAGAGTACGCAAGGTAAGGTAGAACAGGACGAAAAAGAAGCAACCTCAAATTAGGGGTCTCGTGACTAGAATATATGTATATATATATATGTATGTATGTATGTATATATATATATATATATATATATATATATATAAATGCATATTTTTAACAAAAACTGTAGGGGAGTCGAATCTTATCTCAGCCTCGTCTCCTCGGGAACCGATGAACGAACTGCGCTTAGATTCTCCGAGAAAACTTATCCCTGCGGTTTCGGACGGAAGGACGTGTCTGTCGGATAGACTGATATAGAGATGTTTATCTTTGTCTTTTGTCAACACTCTTGAAAGAATAGCTGTTGTTGTCATTGTTGTGTCTTGAAATCGTCATCTTTTGTCTGCACTTCGAATGGAATGGATATAGCGTATACTGTGTCACATATGTGTCTTGTACACCTTGGTCAGCTGCTGCTGTTGTCGTCATAGTCGTAGCAGTAGTAATAGTTGTTGTTGTTGTTGTTGTCGTTTTGCTGGATCGCATCGAGCAGATGTGGATGTTTTTGCAGTTGTCGTAGGTCCTCATCTGTTATTTGTAGGCCTGTCGCTCGTCGTCGTTACCTCATTCTCCTTGCTTGTTGTCTTTTTGCTGATCGCAGCTGGGGTGCTGGCTAATCCTTCCTTTGGTTTCGATTGGATCACTCTGTCCGGAGCCGGACGGCCAACTCTTCGATTGCGTCTCGCTCTGAAGGCCGTCCCGTCACGTCCGTCCTGCTGCCGCCAGCGTGTCTGGTCTGTCTGACGCTGCCAAGCAGGAAACTCACTGTAGCAAGGCCCTCGCGCACCACTCGTGCCGCTTCGAACTGATCCCACTAATTTAGCCGTCAGCCCACTTGTCTTGAAACACTAGGGCCAACATGGATGCCTGCCATTTTCTTCTGTGCGTACGCCGATAAAGTGCGATGGGCCTTGCTAACGCTCCCTCTCGCCCTGCTCTGTGTCCTCCAGCCCGTCAACAATGGAACTTTCCCAGTGGTCATCCAATTCTTGGATTTCATTGTCGTTGTTCTTGTCTGTTATCGTCTGTCGAGTCTGCTTCCCTATTTGGTGAACTTTACTTGGGCGAAATTTCTTGAAGAATCTTTTTTGTCACTTGTTGCCGTACTTCATTTTGTTGTCGAGCCAGTTACGTACTGGGAAAATACCATCTTGGCAGGGAGAAAAGCTGTTGAGTTCCCTCAAGCATGGCAGACCCGCCGCCAGTGTCCGCGGCGCCACCCCCTGAGCCAACAGTGACGTTAGCTGATGCGGCTGTATTACCCCCAACACCGTTCACAGAGCCCGAACCTACACAAGCACCTGCCGCTGCTGTTATTGTTGCTGCTGCCTCCTGGTGGCTCGACCTGTTGCTGAGATCAAGGCTTTTGGAGCCGATTCCCAGATTGAGCGCCAAAGCCGGACTCGAAGTCCGTGATGTTAGGGGGCTGCTGTGAGCGCTATTGCCGAAGGCGCCGAGAGCCGGGGCTGCGAGACCGGTCAGCTCGAGGGAAGCCGTTTGGGCGAGGGAAAACACCCCCGAATCCAAGATGGACCTGGAGGCTTCCGCTTGTGGGGCGGCTGAGCCGCCGCACGAGGGCGGTCCTGCTGGTCAGTAATGATCAGGCAGGCCCATATGCAGTGATCGGGCGATCTCCGAGTCTACGTTTTCGGGAGGAACCCCCACGTTGGTGAGCAACGATTTGAGCACAGTTAGTTCCTGCAATCACATAAGCGAAAAATAACAGTGAGAGGGGACATCCCGTATTGGACAAATCATATCATCAATGACTGACACAGTACGTCTTCAAGTTTGGGGTGGTCCCTCACCTGTCAGGCAAGCATCGCTGAACTAAAGTACAGCAGAAATAAAACAATAAAGCAGGCAACACAAACAAAAGCCAAACGAAAAACCGAACCAATCGTCCCAACTTACCTTAGTGAGCATCTCAACTTTTTTTCTGAGGCCTTCGTTTTCGCGGTTCAACTCAGTCACTTTTCGTTCGGTGTCTCTTGTCCTCTGCTTTGCCTTTTCCCTACTTTTCCTCACTGCGATATTGTTGCGTTCCCTCCGCCTTCTATATTCCTCCGAAGTCTTGTCAACGAACTTCTTTCCAGTCTTCTGCATGACGTTCGGCTGCTTGAGCTGCGCTTTGTGGGCCAGAACCTGACCGGGAAGGCCGCTTAGTCCATTGTGCGCAATACCTCCGAGGTGTCCATTCTGAAGGCTGCGATGCTGCTGGTTCAGATCGTGTGAAAAGATGTTCACAGGAACAGTAGGCGCAGGTCGAGGTACTTGCGCCTGGTGCACCGTATGCTGATGCATCTGATTGCCGGCCACGCCGGGAACATTTACATTGCCGGGTAAGATCTGACCGGACGTGCCCGATAAGGCCGGGAAGGCCGCCGCCAGGAGATTGCGCCCATAGGCGGCCTCCCGATTGTAGTCGTTCTGATCCAGCGGTTCCCTCTTGATAGGCACCGCAGGAGAAGGGGTGTCGAAGCGGTCTGGCGATCCGGTTAACCGCTCGCTGTACTGCCCAATGTTAGCTAGGCTAAGACGACCGCCGCGCTGTTGCTGCTCGGTGAGTAGATCCGTGAACAAGATATCGGACTCACCAAGATTTGAGCCTTGCGAGCTCTCCGATGACTGGGAGCTGCCAAGAGACGACGTCAGCGAGGTACCACTCAAACCACTTCCCCCACCGCCACCACTGCCGGCGTTGTTCTGTGCCGCGATGAAGTTACCGAGGTCGAACCCGCCGAGATCAGACAGGTCCGGAACGACGCAGCCGTCACCGAACTCAAAATGGCTGAGACTGCCCGAGCTAGGAACTCGGGCTGTGGTCGGGCTACTGTTAGCCGAGCTAACGGACAGTGCCGGGGTGGCGGACGTCGGCGACGAGCTGGCACAGCGCTGGCCGCCGGCGAACAGCGCCGCTGGGGCGGACCCGCTTGCCGGCTGCTGGTTCGATTGTCGCTTTGGGTCTTCACCACTGCTCACAGTCTCATATATTTGTCTGTCTGGAGAATCCATGTCGGAGCATGTTGCGGAACGCTCACTATTTGTAGGATTTATTTTGGCAAGTGGCTGTAGGCACTAGCAGATGGCGGCACGCTCCGACGATCGTAGGATAGTGGCGGCAGGTCGTGGCTGCACGAGCCACGTGACGCCGTTTGCTAATGGCGGAGCCGGTCAACGCTCACGCAGCCGATTTTTACGCAGAAGCTTACAGGAAGGAAGTAAGTTTAGGAGGGAGTCGGGTTATGCAATCTTGCCGTGCTGTTGCTCTTGTTGTTATTGCGGTAGTAGCCTTTGCGATGCTTTTTTCGTTTGGTTCAACACTCTCGACGACGGGTCCGCTATATCGCGATGGGAGGTGGTATAAGTTTCAGTTTTGCGGGTAGATGTTCGACTTTCTGTCCTTTGAGTTTCGGTTTAGCAGTTTCAGCATGGATATTTCTTTGCTTCCGCTGTGTTTCTAATTGATCACTGAACAGTGCGGATACGTGCACTCCAATTGTTTTTTGTAGATTGTAGCTCGTTGTCGTTGGCCGTGCATCCGTCCCTACGTGCTGTACGCGCTTTGATTAAACAGCTTCTCTGGCACTGTGTCGATGAACGATGTCACTTCAGTCACGTAATCCAATGGCACCAGAGGTAGTCACTTGTTCGAAGCACTAACAACAAATTGACGATGATTCACAGAACTCCTGAAGAACAGATACCTGCTTATTCTTTTCCCGTTTGCTTGCCCCTTCGTTTACTGAATTTTGTTTTTACTACGTTCCTCTTTGTGCTTGCCGCTTCGCTGCACGAGCACACAATGCGAAGGCAATGAGCGCAATACCCAAAGGGCCTTAGTGTATTTCTGAGGCACTGTGCCAACGTCAACTTGGTCGTTCGGTCGGTAAATCTTTACCGTTTACTTCGAATTGTCGTAATAACACTTGTAGTAGAAGTAGCATTGGCAGCAGCGGCAGTAATAGTTACTGCTATAAGTTGAATATCGCAATTGTTTCTGTTATGCTGATAGTTGTAAGAGTGGTAGAAATAGTTATACGGTATTGTTATTGGTATTATTGTAGATTGATAGATTAGAGCACCTAGCACTAAGTGTGAATGTGGATTGGAGTTCGCTTAGAGCCGGCTGCAATGCAGTGCAACCTAGCTTTCGTCACGATACTAAATAAACGGAGCGGAGCAACTTAGCGCACTTCCGGACTCACTGCCTAGCCCGACGACGTCTCAATATTGAATGGGGCAACGGTAGCGCGGAAACTGTGAAATTGCCCACGGCTCGCAGACCCTCGCTAACTAGTAAAAGCGGAGAGAGAGCGGACCCGACGATTGGCCAGAACCACACACAACGCTGCGCGATTGGACCGGAAAGCTGTGACGTCAGTGAAGGGAGAGGCCCACACACGTGCAAAGCGGCGAGGGCGCCAGCACTCCGCGCGATCACTCACTAGCACACCCGGTCACTGCCGTGGCCGCCGTCGTCGCCGGCAGTCGTCACTCGGCGCTGTTCGGCGGCTGGCCACTGGCGACTGGTTTGATTTGCCTGTCAGAACGCTGCTATGGGCAGGGAAGAAAGCAGCACGTAACTAGAACGAAGCCAGCACGACCTCGCGGTTAGCCACGATGGTGACTAGTCGTCGTGAAAAGGGCCCCGCTGGTTAGCAGGCGAGGGATTCAGCAGAGAGAAAAGCAATACGACGGCAGGTAAAGGGTGGCCAACCCAACCCAACCCGACCCAATTCAACCAAACTCAGCCCAACTGACACCTACTAGCCGTTCCGGAGGAAAGAGGTAGACTGAGAGGGGAAGCAGCCTGCCAGAAGCGCCTCGACCGTCCTGTTCTGGAGACGGGGCTGCGTTGAAAGCAAGGCGAGGCAGCAACTGATGACGATCGCGCTGCTGCTGCTGCTGCTGCTGATGTGGTGGCAAGGGAAGCGAAAAATGAGGGAGAGAAGCTCCCTGCGTTACCTTACATTGAAGCGAGTTTGGGTCCTGAAAATTACCCCCGAACCATCCCGTTCCCATTCACTGTCCGGTTGCTCGCCTCCTTCGCTCCTCGCCTTCTCCAAAAGGCGCAGATCAGAACACCTTCGGGGTTCCGAGCAAGAAAGTAGAAGGGATCCGGATAGGTCGACGGTAGTATATTGGGGCTTTCTCGTGACTCGGTATTGCCCGGAGGCAGTTTAAGGCGAGTAGGATAGACAAGAACACGATCCAGAATGACGTGAGAGTCACAACCACCGTCTATTCAGTCTGCTGGAACGGGCGCGTGAACAACAGCCGAGTCGGAAGTCCCATTGCAGTTGTGGCGTTCGCCGCGTGGGGCAGATGACACTGATTGGCTGACTGTTTCTAACAGGAACGTCAGGACAAGAGAAAGAGAACGGTGTATCTCTAAAGCAATGGACACTGGAGTGGCCTTTTCAAAAGGAAACTAGAGCCCTCCAGCATTCTCGTAGAGTGGAGACAGGGGTATAGGCAGTCTCGTCCTCCGTCCATTGTGACCTTTTGAAGGCTGGATAAACCGCTTCTGAGTGTGTAGGTCAACTAGGCAGTTACAGGCAAGAACAACCACACAGTTAACTGACACAGTAACTATATGCTCACTGTGAACCAAGCTATGTAGAAGCAGGCGAAAAGAGCCAGGATATTTAATGTTTGCTTTGCGATGCGACAGGCAAATGAAAAATTGATTTCCGGTCGTAAGGTCCCTCCTAAAGTGCACAGAGGATCCGTTCACAGACGTCGATCGAACGCTACACCCAGTTGACGTAAATGGTACCGACAAAACTTGCTGCAACGCTTTTTAGCATAAACGTAAGCCAGTTAATTAAGTAGCTTACCATCTTAGTGAGACGGTATATTATATGCTGTATTATTTACTCTGATATCTGTATGTATGTACGTGCGATTCAAAGTGTTTCTGAGTGGCACTCACATTCAGGCCCATATCTACGTATTTTTTTTATACCTATATAATATAAACATGTCATATTATTTTAAAACAGTAAGTTTTGTAACGAAAAGCATGGCATCGCATCATTAAAATATCTGTCCACTCTTATTTTCAAACATCAGGCTCATTCACATTGCCTCTTTGGGCGTTACCCAACGCCGCCCTGTGTACGTATCGACCTGTCAACGACGTTCGATAAGATAAATCGTAAACAGCTAGTCAGTAAGCTTGACACTCTTCGCATAGATGACAGTCTGGTAATATGAATTAAATCATATCTGAATAGCAACTGGTTTTCAGCAAAAGCTAAACACTTTTCCAGATCCAGCTTTGTATAATTTGGAATTTTGCCACTTTGCTAGTCTTCGTTCCAAGCTGTACGGTATCCGGTAGGCAAACTCTGCCGTGCAACCCGCATTTCGAGAGTGACATTGTCTAGAGGGTCAAGTATAGCTATAATTGAATCCTGCCCTACTAGACGGTACAGTAGACCAATTCTATTTCAAATTTATTGTTACAATTTCCCGCCGTTTTGCAACAAAAAAAAAACTCGAATACGCCAGTTAGGCACCAGGGCAAATGTCCCACACGTTTATATTAGCTATTCCGGATCTCATGGAGAGTAAACCATTAACACTCTATTTCCTAGTTCTTAAGCCACTACCTCATGCTGAAAATGGTTCAACCCTTTTGGGCTAATCGGAATATGAAACGTTACTTCACAAAACTTGTCAAAACTTCCAACCGGTCTCTGTGCTATCGCGTTCAATAGCATATTCAAATATGGAATGGAAAGATGTACTTAGAAAGATGTAATAAGAACTTTACGTTTGTGTCCGTCACACTGAACTCGAAAGGCCATTGCACTCTTGAATTGTTTCCCAAGTTTTCAACCGTTGTTGAGAAAACTCAATGTCTGTACCTGTTCCGCTCTACATTGAGTTACGGGGAAATTTTTTTTCTATTGCTTATCATAAAATAGCGCAAAGCATCGTAGTTTTCTCATTATATCTACGTATAAACATCGTTGAAGTTTTTCAGATGTACATACACACACACATACTCTAGGACAGACAACGGATAATAAAGACATAACTGTCATATATATATGTACATATATGTGCGGGTTGAATATAATGCTAATAGTAAGGCAAATCAATACAGGTTTGGTCGAGTCAACTCACAATAAGACACGGTCATGGAAGTACGCTGGAACCAGCTGCTGAAGGTTCTAGCATCGATACGACGCATTCAAAAAAAGATGCTAGCCTTGTATGTCCATTATGTTAAAAGTGACGAGATATTTCCAAAAAACAAAAGAAAAGAAAGAAATGCCACCTATTTTTATTCACTAGGCCCCAGAGGGAACTAGCGGAACGAATAAGAAACTGCCACTAATATCCGAGAAATTGAAGGCCATTATGCATGGCCCTAATTAAAAAGAGGAGTCTCGCATGTACTGTTTATAATATATGTCAACACGTATAATTAAAGAAGAAAAGCTTTAGATCACATAGCAGACAGGCGTTTTATAGCGATAGCAATGTCAGATGGCTGGCAGAGTTTCTATTGATCTCGACGGATTTTTTAATGAGATGCGAAGGTAACTCATACAGAGTTGAACGGCTTTTGTATGGATCATAGTCAGCTAAAGCAAAAATGGGCAACGTGATATTTAACTTGTTCTCGGTTCTTTGAAGCCAATTGTCTCCTCACAATTAAAACGTATTATTAAAATTAATAACGTATCTCATTTGCAAGGAAATCCACCTTGGATTACACCTGAAGAACCTCTCTCGTACTAACAAACAAGCGCAGAACGTAATCAAGGCGTCTATTCTAAAATCGAGTAGACCACCTGTGAATAAACACCAACTTAAAAAAAACGTTGCAAAGCGTGCGTCTACTTTTACGCTATTTAACGTATTATAGCTGAACGATGGCAACAGGTTGTGGAATCAAATAGAATGATTCTACTCAAATCATATAACCGAGCCTAGGACACCCAAAGGAATCCAGTGGGTCATTCTTCTACGTGGTTTAAGCAATCTTCCTTTTTCCACATTAGAACCGATTATCCTAGTTCAGGTCCTCGCCAAAGGAAGGACTCAAACAGGGAGCTTGCTGTTTTTTCAAAGGTTCAATCGTAGTTAGTTCCTCGTTTGGCTTTCAAGGACGTTCCGCGAAAGAGTTCCTGCTGGTGAGTATCTAGAATCTTTTATCGTTCATCCTCCATTAACGTCCTCCTGCGCCCCGCCGGAACGATGCTTACAAGATGGGTAGCATTCTGTAACAGTTGTGGAAACGCTACAAATTCAAGTGCCGCTTTTCAAACATTCGTCCAATCCCGGTAACGATTAAAAATATTTTTTTGACTGGACCAAACTGGCAAAAAACAAAAAGTTGCACAGTTTTGCTTCATGTATCTTCGTATATCGCTGCGACGCGCGAAAGGTTTAACAATGATAAATGTGTTAACTATTCCATCAGACGGGGGGCCGCCGTTACAAAACGAAACTATACGACAACGCGTCCCTAACGTTAGCAGGCAAATACGTTATCAAATAAGCTATTTATAGAACGATGATACCAGGAGTCATCTACTGATTGATCACACCAAAATTCGGCACTTCCTATCCAACAACAATGAAGTCTTGTTCCAAAAGTTCAAACTGGTTGGGCTGGCAATAGTAAACTTTTGTTTTACTATTTTTTATTAACTTAGTTGTTTTTGCCACGTTTGGGGGTTTAAACCCAAGTAAGACCAATTCGTGAAAAAGATCGGAATCTAGAACGGAAAGTTAAGCTATTTAAGTAGTGCGGGCTAGTGTACGCTAGGATGCATCTAGGTGTTCCGTTTTTTTGCTTTCCATACCGTTCGGTGACCTCCCTTCTAAATGGTCTTTATTTAGCTATAGCTAGGTCTTACCTCATGATTTTATTACCTCTTTAGTAAATAACTACTGCGAAGTTACTTAGCTCTAATACAGAATAGTAAACGAATGATTGTAGTATTTTGCTATAATATTATAATAAATTAGACACCCAACTAGCTAGATCTTTACATTTTACGTTAGTTCTATTTGAAGACGTAACTTGTTGGAGGCGACAGATCCTTAATCGGGCGGACTGAACAAATACGATGCGCTTCTTTTGATCTTAATTACTTCACAGGAATATCGACGGAGTCCCTGTTTGGAACGTGCACGAAATTGTCCCGAGGTATAAAATCCACCTACGCAAGTGGGTTTTGTGTACACTTTAACAAAAAGTATGTGGCTTGCCTCTCCTGCGGCAAATGTTGATTGTTCGATGCATGACATCTAATGTGTTTAAGGCCTATTTGACTATTGCAATATCACGTAGAGCGTCATGCAGAGTGGCGACATTCAAATAAGGTACGATTCGCGAAATGGCACAAACGGATAACCTAATACCGCTTCCTGCGAACGCAATTCAATCAGTTACCCGATGGCCTATTTTAAGGTACGAGTAAACCTGACTTGGTCACCTTCTCGAAGCTAGGATCGACTTGCAAGGATACATAGAAAACGGTTTCGGAAGCGTATCAATTTCAAAAGGAATTTGAAATTACTCTCAATTCAGTAAACAGCAAGAAGGTAGCGAGATAAACAGAATGCGCCAATTATAAGCTATCTTTGTGGTAACTAACAATTATAAAAAACTGCTATCCTATATGACTGGTTGCTATTTTCAATTTAATTATACCTACCTTGCATGTCATATGTACGAACAAATACCTTGTATGTATTGTAACGTCATGTGATAGATAGCTAGCGCTTACGATATGTTTGTCTGCCAGAGTTAGAAAAACGCTAAGATTGCCTGAAGAAAGAAAGAATAGAGAAGCGGCCAGAATCGCATCGTAACAGCGGTACTACTTGCGTCCAAGATCGAGCAACTTACGTTGGGACGTGGGTGTCTACGTGCGTACGTATGCATGCGTCTATATAGCTTGGGATAATATAAGGCTAACATGAAGGAATGGATTCGAATAAAAACAGACTACTGCCTCGGGCTGTTCGCTTCTTCATTGCGCTATTGCTTTTTCGATGCTAACGGCAAACGGGGGTGCGCTGTAGCCCGTGCATTCGAAAAAGCCAAGTAGACCATTCTATAGACTTTACGCAGATATGAAGCAGAGAAAGCGTCTAGGACATCTGTACACAGGTCCATCGAGGACTTCCGATCCCAGACACACACCAGTTATGTCTGCGATATTTATTCGTCGGATATATGCATTATAGAAATCTGTAATATTTTGAGGTTAACCTCATTGCGTTGCAGCTATGAAAGGGCTGTTTAATCGGACTCGGCCATGTTAAGGGGTATAGGCTCATATGATGGGTGCTTTCGTCTACTGCCCTTGACTTGACCTAAGAAAAATACTGTCGCTGCGATAGATCACATTAAGTGCCGTAGTTACGTGTACTCGACCTCATGTATGACATTTACAAGTAAGCTGTGAAACAAATGCATATGTGAGAAGAGTAAAGCTATGTAAGGAAGGCATTTAGGGCAAATTACGTAGACCTAAATGCAATTGTGCGGAAGTTAGTATGCTATTAGCAACATTAACATTATCCTATTGTGGTAGATTATATTACCAATGCACAATAGGTATATCCAGCAAAACTGTTATTGCTTTACGATATAAGTTAAAGGAGAGTATTCCTACGCCATATAGGAAGACCAACAAATGGCTACCGATTATCAATTATCATGAAGGATACAACAAGGTCAACACCGCGACGGGCTAGACATGTAACGCATGAGCAGTCTGTGTATATAATTGTTGACGTCCTTTTCATCGGTACTTGTGAGCAAGTATAGATCTGAAGAATCGAAGACCTCCGCTGGCGTCCCGACGCACCGCCGCTCACTGTGCATTTACGTGAACAAAATGTCTGCAGTTTCCCTACAGATCGACAATGTTGCTACGGCTGCCCATCTATCTAATGCATCCAGCCAGACGTTTACCGACCGATGGTGCAACCGAATGCTGGAAAAACGAACAATCTCGGTTCTATCACAAAAGAGCTTCACTTTGCGACGCTCAAGTGCAGCTGTGTGGTATACCAGCGTATTATTATCCTATATACGTCTTTCTAACGGTCCTTTGAGCATAATTTTGTTTCGGGCCTATTCCCACGTAGGCCATAGATGCAACAGATTGTTTTGAAAATTGAAGTGACTTTTGTGAAGGACCACTGCCTGGGCCATTGCTATTTTAACAATATTACCAATCTGATCTTTTCCGTCATTGCACTTTGCATTTTCGGATGGCTGTCAAAAATTTCCTCTCCGCTGGTCCAGTTTATTATTGTGTTGTTGTTGTTGTGGGGTTCACCACTTCAATGTTTCGATCATCATTTATTACAATCCATTACTCAAGGCCGTCTGTCTAATGTTGTTTTTACTTTTCTACAATGTGCAGATGACGCCTCATAACAACATGCAAAAGGGCTTGTGTTTCAAGAGTACTATGCCACTCGGTAATGTTCCCTGGGAGAGCTGTTCTCTCCCTCTGGTTGGGTCCAAGCGATTCAAGCCGAAGAGCTTTGGCCCATCAACCTGTCGTCGCTGCTTTTGTTCGATCATCTGTCGAAAGAACTGAGAGTTGGCGGTGTCTCGACGCAGCAAACCCTGTCTGCCGGCGTTCTTTTCTACAGCAGCCTAATTCGCCTAGTTCTAATAGCAGTAGTGGTAGTAGTAGTAGTGGAAGCCAATACTTCAACCAACATACGACCACGACTAGCCACACCTTGTCATTTTTACAAAAACAGGAAACAGCAGCGGCGGCATCAACGTCAAAAACAACAGCGAGAGAAGCACTCCAACAGCAACAGCAGCAACAACAACAACAATAACAACACTCAAGTTTCCAAAGAATAGTAGAGGTAGTAGCAAAAGTAGCAGGGGCAACGAGAACAACGACAGCGGCAATAACAATAAACAGTTTTAGGACGAAAGTTGGCCCCTAAAAGGGGTGACGGCCGATGTTTGGCAGAAGCAGTTCTTCGTTTTCGGTCAACAGCGAATACTCCACATACCTGTTCTTATCCTTCGCCCAATCCATTCCTCCGACGTCTCCACAGCTGAAGCAACTACTATCAGGCGTCCCTCACCTTCAGGTTCAGTGCAAGCAGGGTAAATAGATAAGGCGCAGACCGAACGGCTAGCGAGCTGCCGGGAGAATTCCGAATCGTAACCAGTCGGCCGCAAGCTTTCAACCTTTTTTTAAGTTGTTTTCCTGTTGTTACCTCTATGGCGGACTACTTTGCTTAGCACCTAGACACCCTGGAATCGCGATCGGCTGCGTTGCCTGTGCGCACCCATTTCTGACGTCCACCTGTCAATCGAGATGCTTACCTCGGATAAGAAAAGTGAAACCAGCTGAGAGAGAGAGAGAACCCGGAGGAGGTTCTTGGGGGTACACAGAACGAGCAGATGAAAACAGAGTGGTTAGCGGCAAAGTAAGGGCGAACGAAAAAAACTCGTTTTTGCGCAACATTTGCTCTGCTGTGTGTTTGCTATGAAATGAGTTGCCGATACCTGGCTGCTTTGCCCCACTGTGGCCACCAAGCAGAAGATGCACACATATATGTATCGGAGCGTGTGCGCCGGCCTAGTTGGAAACGGCAGACACTTTCGGAAGCAACCTCAACCCATGTCAATGCTGGCTTTAGCACTGCAATGCTTTTGCTAACAGATGTTGCCCTCGAATGGCGACCAGTCAAAGCTGGCTAGCAAGCGTAACTCGCCAGTGCACCAACATGTCTGGCTTAGCGGTCGTCCAGCGCTTGCTGGGCCGCTCGGTCAACAGCGAACTAGTCGACAACGACGGCGACGGTCATAACGACGACATACAATGATGAAGACGAAGGAAACTGGCAATGGAACGACCGCCTGAAAACTGCCGATAGGATGTAGGAAAGGCGAACGAGAAGTTTCAAATAGAACGCGGCTAGGGGGGACACGCAGAAAAAAGGGGATCGTGCCTATCTGGGTCTATCAGATATATATGGGCACGAGTGCTCCGCAGGCTAGAGTGCGATATGAACAAGGGGAGTATGTAAGCCAGTAAGTGAGTGTAACTGATCACCCAGCGTATGTATGTATGTACCGGTGTGTGGACCTCAGAGGAGATAAACGAATCGGCCGATACGATGTTGTCCGTCGAAAGCGAAAAGGTGTTGCGCAAATCATCCCTGGATAGAGTGTGCTTGCAGATCTCCTTTCGGGCAGAACAATTAAATGAAGAGAAATGGTTAGCTATAAAAAAGAATATTCAGACTGAGCATAACGTCTCCCACAAATTTCACCACCAGCAAAAGAAGCAATAGCGGGACGCGAAACGAAGCTGTAACACAGATCAAGACAAGGTGGGCATAGCGGGAGAGTTGGGCCGTGGAGCTTATACGACACTATGCGTACTAGGCTGTTTAGGGGTTGTGACATGGACTGGTGGGGCAACCGGCCGTAGAATGCATGTACCACACAGCGCACCAAGGCACATAATTCGATATAGGTACTGATACATGCATCTCTATGAAAACATAGTGAAACACGCGTACACACATACAACCTACATCAACCTATGTGTGAACAAATCACTGTGATAATATTAATACTAGTCGCCACATGCCGATTTGATGATGGTGCCAATGAAAGAGAGCGGCCAGCTTCACAAGTACACGAGTTCACGAACGCGCCTGCACGACAAGGACGTTACGCAACATGGGCTTAACTAGTTGATGTTGATGGCGGCCGCAATTGAAACGGTGGAGGCTGATGCAGATGTGCTAGTAAGACACCATGGTTGCCCTGCAGAACGCAATTTGCGCATGACGAAAATTGCCTTCTGCAAAGTCATCAGTGAGCGACGGACTGCGAATATCTGCGGCACTATCGTCGTCGTCGCTGTTGCACTTTGGCGTTACTTGGTCAGCCGGAATGGGTACTAGCAATGCTAGCACGGGTTGACTGGCCGATTTCTGTGAGAACTGGTTTTTGCATTAGAGCATATGAGCTAACTAGGTAAGTACATAAGCGTCTGAGGGAAGAATACTCATCGCGACTGGACTGCTTATCTACGTGGCTCTTTACCGTCATATAACGTAGAGGGAAGATAAAAGAATTTATTAGAGCACTGCGGTTCAGTTGTTAAGCGCGTGCGCGCTTCGTCTATTTGCCGGACTAATTTCATGAGAGGAAGATTTTTCTATCATTACTTGCATTGCTTGATTCTTTGCTGTGCTTAGCTTAATACATTTTTATTTCGAATATTCTTCAGTGGATTATACGAATCTGACGAAATTATCATCATCGATGTATCAATTGCACGACCCTATAATTTTAGCGTTTTAATTCTGAGCTTACAAAGATATGAGAACCTTTGCGGTTTTGACGATTATCATCTGGTTAAAAAAGGTCAGGGACCGGTGTCTCAGGTCCCGCTAACTGCAGCTGCTATACCGCTAGCGTTGTTGAAGGTAGTTGTTATGAACGCACACTTATGACGAAAAAAACTCATTGCGGCCAAACTTGGATGATTTAAAGTTCGACGGTCTAAAACTGCGATACTCTGTATGATACACGCCACAACTGGTAACATCGTAATGAAGAAGATTGATAAGTAAAGGCTCGATATTCTGCAGGGTTACGCAGCTAAGGGGATCTGATGTCGCTGCACCCTTTTCATTGAGATTTTCTAAAAAGCAAACTTTTCTACAATTAGTGAGCTTTAGGGTAGTTCTTTTGTTGGTACAATCTTTGCAATAACATCGTAATTAAATAAAGACATGATCAAAAATAGACCACCTTATCGTTATTATTCTAATAACAATCATGCCGATTCGTGTCTGTTCGTGTTTACTGTAGCCACACAAGAATATAAAAAAAAAAGAGAGAGAGAGAGAGAGAGAGGGAGAGAGAGAGAGGGAAACTAAAGCCATTGACGTTGTTATCCAAAACTTGGTCTCTCACACTGAAAAGTCTATAATTATCATCCTATAGTTACAGGATGAAATTTAGTCACCTGTTCCATATTATCGTTTACAATAACAACACTGAGAATGCTAAAATATCAGGAGACTAAATGATATAGTTTGAAAGTTTGTTGAAATGTGAATCATAAGCGATATATTTGTCTGCAACCCACTTTGCAGTAGAGCACAGACGGGGTATTGGAGTGCAAGGCGCCCTTGTGATGGTCAGTATAGTCTCATACAGTGGCTTTTAGCATCAACATCAGCAGCGGTCACTGTCTAATAGTAGAAGCATAAACTGCGGTTAAGGAAAACAGGACGGATTGGCAGCGTAAACTTCTAGCCGACGGGCGAGCTCATCAGCGACTAAGCAGGCGGCAACCGGCGAGCGTCGACACGCGCGTTGCATTTTATGCCGCACTCTTCCGCACGCTGGAACATCACAGTGGCTCTGGCACTCAGAGAGTATTTCAACATTTTCTGGAGTTCGAGTTTGTGTATTCAAGATGGACGGCTAATTTAATTTATTCGTTCTGTGTTGAAAAGTTTAACCTCCGTAGCAATACCAGCAACATACATTGCCTGAACGCCCGTTGTCCTTGGCTGCCCTGCGGCCGTTGCTGCTGCGGAGGCGTAGTCTATATACTCCATTATATGGCCCGGACGTTGTACGGACAAGATTATGGACTTAGAAGGACGGGCTGAAGAGACGAGGAGGTCATATGTAATTTTGGTGCATATCATAAAACATACAAACAGTGGCGGGTATCATGGATTGGCAGGGATAGGGAGGGCCTTTTTTCTTGAAAAAACACACGCTAGACACTGCCCGAGCCGTCCTTTCTATTCTCTTATGGCAGACACGCTTGTATAATAATAATAAATGAACGCAGGCAAAGGGCAACTATGCTAATTATTTTAATTCAAACTAGACCAAGTTATACAAAGGTGCAAGGACATAGGAACGCCTCTAGCGTTTTATAAAATTTCAAATTGGGCTTTACTATGGCCGCTAAATATTAGAGCAAATCATTTGCCGCGTACAAACCATCAGTTTGCGCACATTTTGTCCTCTGGGTTGCTGTAGGATAAAGGCACGTGACTGTTTTTTTTTTATCTCGACTTAAGGAAATTATCGATGCAATGAAGTGGTTCTCGATGCTCGAATAACTGGTTTTTCTAGAGTTATATTCACGAGTAGACTGGGTTTTAAGGATGTTAGCATGCTTTGCTTTACTGCTATATAGCAGCTCAAAATAAACATGGCTTTTGCGAGACACATCCCCATAGAAAATCTTGTTTGTGTGTCCAAAAAAAGAAAAAAAAACTTGAATTAGTAGGCGAACATTAATTTCAGCGTAAGAAACTGTGAAAACTTTTTTGCTTCAAATTTAGAGATTTTATGCATTCTCGTTTATTTAGATACAGAACGTTTGTGTGAAAATTTAGAACGGCTGCAGTCGATACGTCGATCAAATTTTCCAGAAGATTATATCCTTACCCTCTACCGCAAACCTTACTGCTTCCGAAACGAAAACCCATCCTGTAAACACCAACGATCTCTGAAATGCTTTTAAAGGTATTTATAACTTTTATTCGCAAAAACATCATAAAAAAAAACAAAAGAAAAAAGGCCCGCCCCATCGAACTTAATGCAAATTGGAAAAAAATGTCCTTTTCCAGCAGTGAACCGAACAACGGCTGACATAATAATAAATGCAAAAATGGGTCCATTTTTCTCCAGATAATAAGCACCAAAACAGGTTGTGTTATCTATTGTAACCGAATGGTTCAGGTGTGATACGTTGTTTATTCTTCAGCCGGCCTAATACTTACATGGGAATTTGATTGAGGACAATTTCGCTTTGAGACAGGGAAATAATGTCAAAAAGATACCGTTTAATGGGGAGAAAGCTACCAAAACCGGGCAATAACATGACGGTGCAAGAGCCTAATTCGAGAAAAGCAATGAGTTACGTGAAACAGGTTATGCTACAAGACGAAAATTGCAGTGGAATAACAAAGATGGTCGCAACGGAAGGGCCGAGTTGCAAATGCGACAAGTTCCCCTTCAGAACCCCAGTTCAACAGAACAGATCTGTTGAACAGATCTGAACACGCTTTAGGTTTCATTGCAACCAACGGAATAGAACTGGGTAGCATCGGGTGTGTATGCTCAATGCCTACTATATGCAATACTGTGCGCTATTGGATGAAGATGTTAACGAGGCTGGTACAAAAGAATATGTGCTACTTATCATTGTTATATAGATCAAATAGTGACAGCCATTCTCCTATAATACCTATACCTAACGAGCTAATTTAACTATTGCTACGGGTGACACCATATTCGTAGGGTCGTGTGGCGACGTGTGACAAGTTCAAGCGACGAACTCTAAATCAAGAAAAAGGCCGATATTCCTGACCTCTCCGGCACTTTCCGAAATGAAACATCCGTATTGACTGCTGATTACAGTTGTTAATAACGATGTCTTTTCTTTGCACATTTATATAGACTACGAAGCCGCATTTCCCAATATAGTCCCACTAAGGTTTCGTGTTATGTTATTTTTAATTGAAAGAAATTTTTTTTTCTCTATTAGTGAACGTCACCTAAGGAACAGCTTTGTTTCGGATGTTCGTAGCACATATCGAAACTATCTCAGCTGATTATGCACGGACTAAACGAATTCTATATCACAGGTAATACAGAGAATTTCAACTGTTCCAACTGTTTAATTGCGCTTAGGCACACCTGCTTATATTCATTCAGATAGGACGTTTTGGATGACAAAACGTCATCGAAGCTTACTGTAGTACATGAGCAGGAAATGGCCGATTAAATGTCGGACGACAAGAATTAAAGTTGAACACCTCAATTCAAGTCTGCTTGCAAACGGTGTCTTCTATGGGTGTCTATAATCGCGCCCATAAACTCCAAATTTACGGCAAGAGAATGCTAGTAATTATAGGTTTAATGCCTCTTAAAAATGACTCATATTAACTTGTTAACAGTGCAAGTAAGCTGAGCTCTGCATGAGTATCTAATTTACAAGTTCTAGCAACTTAGCGACTTGTTTTTTATCGTCATACCAACTTTGTAAGAGCATCAATGATTAACATAATCCCTAATAACCAACCTAGCAAATTTAGCGTCTTTCTCTTGAGAAATTAGCCCTTCTATTGTCAGCAAGTAAATTTTAAGCGTATTCTAGGCTATTCATTGACAGTCTCAAACGTTTCACCGAATCGCACTGGTTGCGCGGTGCGCATGACGTGTAATTTCGTCTGCTACCTTTTGTTTTGGTTGAAATAACTTCACGAGATTACGGCAGACTGTCAGAAGGTCGTGGAAAACATGCAAAGGTGTTGTTCAAAATTTAGGTATTAAGCTGATAGTGCATATTTAGTGATTTCAAAGCTCGAAAATAAATCCGGCATAATTGTTTGTTAATAAATTTGGAGAAACATGTGAATGCAGCATGTACACCCATCATTTTATCGAATACTAAATAAGTAAGTAGAATGAATAATATGTGAGCACACGCTCTGCAATGAAGGTAATCCATTCAGGTTCAAGCGAGGAACGTTTTTACGGCTGAGATGAAATAAATGGACAAAAAAATTGTATAGAAAACTAGGCTTTTTATACAGAGCAAACGATGTCACAGGGAATTTTCTTCATGCCTTTGCGCCTTTACAGATGAAAATCTGCTTTCCGTTATAACTGAAATTGTAGATATCTAATTTGGCCAGATACACAGTCCAAATTATTGATTCATTTAAATGTAGTGATGGGAACAGTATTTCATTTTTGAGCTAGCTTGAGTTATTAACGAATAACATTAGATGGTCTTTTACCATATAAAGACAATAGGTACCCAGTGGATTGTTAAATAATCAAATCTTACTTTTAACTTAAACCAAAAGTTGAAATTTACAAGTCTATTTCGCATACATTAGATCGATGAGTGAGCAATGTCAGATTTTAGTTACTGCCTTCTTTTTTAAATTTATCTCAGTCTGCTCATACTTCAAAAGTGCTTTAAAGAACACGTTGAGCTAACGATAATGAATACCTTTCCTTCGATAGGAAATCTAGGTGTCAGTGGATCTACCGTTACGTGCGAAGATCACTCTCTAAGATTTACATTACTTGCCCTAAATTTTTGCGATATATTGGGTGATGTAAATTTTTCCTAGGTTTCATTCACAGGAAAAAAATCAAACGAGGCACGATACTGTAGTGACTCACTGTGTACTAACACACGGATCGGCGCATAACTTGCTAATGTAGTACCGACCCAAAATCAGTTTTCACCTGTTTAATCTGCTATTTTTAGTAGAGAGTCGAGGTAGAACAAATAATATTTCACCGTCGATGGATTTGAACTTTTGCCACTCCTAGGCTACTAGGGCCTAATGCTAACTAGGCCTTATTGCGAGTTTTCAAGCGATAACGACCGTAGTGCACAAACCTATTCATCAATTCAGATCTTAAATGATTTTCCTATCTAAGTATGAAGGGCCTAAACATAATAAGCCCGAACTGATCTTGTTTTTGAACCACTTCAACTATATAGACAGTACCATAATAGTGCCACAAACTTAGGTGCATAGCTAAGTTCTGTTCTTTTGTTCAGATTTCGCTGCGCAGGATATTATCCTCGACGCGGAAAAGACAATACGTACTAATTACTATATCTTCCATAAGGTAATTGACGAATAGGCTGAGAATGATCTCAAAAGAGGTCATTTTGTTGGTTGGGCAATATAGTCGACCCGAAAACTAAAGGTTTTTCGGGAAAGAAGAAGTAGACCTTCTTGGAAACCACAGATCTCATGCAACCAAACACATGAAATCTGTTAATTTTTTTTTTTTTGGAAAAAATTTTAGCTTAGCTCGAACCGTGTGAACTGCGTATTTATGCTCAAAGTATTTAAATTATATTCAGTAACCTCATATCATGTTGTCGTATCCGTACACGTTTTTTGAAGATGACCTCAGATTTCGTAGGGTTTCATTAGCGAACACTTGACACACTTCGAAGTACGCCTGTATCAAAAAAAATCTTAAGCACCAGAGCGGTACTCTGGGGCCACTAAAACTGATTGATTTCATAATTACAGATATTTCTGACCCACTGAATTCAAGATGGAATAAACGAACAACACGTCGAACAGCTTCACAATTGATGCAATATGCGTGGGTAATGGCTCCGATGTTTTAGCTTGCGAAATCTGCTTTTGGCTAGATGGGAACATGAGCCACACAACAGCTAGTGAATAGTTCGGAGATAGATCCTCTGATAATTTGTTTTCGTTCGTGACGACGCAACGTCTCAAGGTCTTTTCAGTACTACTATCCGATGGCTATAAAAACACACAGTGGAACATCTCAAAGCAACGAGTAAATACATAGAGATTTGTTAATAGTTTCTACAGTGATGAATCAAACCAATGCTTTACGCACAGTTTTTGTTTTACATCTAGATATCATAGGTTTGTATTCATATGTGGAGACCGTTCTTGCATAGCTTCAAATTGGATGGTCGTTATACATGCTTATGAATAAGAACAATATCTATATAAAATTCAATAAAACGGAACGATTTGTGAAACATGAGACAGAAAGGTTCCTACGAAGCGACCTAGCTAGAAATAAAACGGCATCACTTACTGTTCGGAAGTAATTTGTGTAAAGTTACTATAATTTAGACTCACATTCACAGAGTACATTGAAGGCTTCAGGCCGACACCATGTTAATTATCGAATATTCAAATGAGCTATTCTGACAATTAGGTTATTTGCAATCAGAACCTTCCCCATCGTTTGGTATCATACGTAAGTGGTATCATCTCGTCTGAGCTTAATCAGCCTCGAGGCAGCAGGCGCCATCTACCTCAACGTCGTATAAGTAGCTCTGGGCAAGTCTTCGGATTGCTTGAATTTCCGTACGAAACTAATTGACACTTGGCGAATAACCGAGGTCGATAGGTGATTCGAATTTAAAGTCGAAACTCAGAGTACACATATTGAGCTTCGAAATGAAAGAAAAATAATAAGCACTGTGTACGTACGGGAGTGCATTCAGTAACGATATTAAATAGAACTAAAAAAAGTTCACCATTTGCCGATTTATCTGACACGACTACGTGTCCATAACCTTCTATAGAGTCACACTAGCTGCCATGTTCCTATCCATCAAACAGGGTGATGTGAATGTAAACACTGTGATTACGAACTACGACAGCTATCAGTGCCTCATATTCTACATTACTTACTCCTTTTTACCATTCTGGCAATGTACGCATTGACAAAAATGGCTTGGTCCTACATACTGCGTATTAACGTGAATAAATGTAGCATAATCGTCCGACACCGATGAGAGTGAATCAGCCTAGCGCGAACGGAGGTTAGGCTTATCTTCGATAACGAATTGAAGGAAGGAAGGTTTTCTTTTCAAGGCCTAGGTCTACAAGTTGAGGAATAATCTATGATTGCGCGCTTATTGAAATAAAACCTTATCGTCACCAACGATGCTTAGTCTGAAGTTTATTATATTATTGTACAACTCGTTCTGCCGTTACTGGTAGTATTTAGAAATGCGATACAACGATTAAATACTGACGATCGTTTTCGGAGAGAGTACATACAAACAAAGTGGCATATCGGCGTTATAAGGTTTATTTCGAAGGAATGGCTGTACGCGAATTTTTCTTTGCGAACCAATTCACCATAGACGTCCGTTGGCTTCTGGAAACGAATAAAAGAGAAAAACGGATAGATAAGAGATATGTCAATACGGTCACCTATTCCCGATATATGAGTTTAAAAGTGTTATAATTTCTCGAATATATCAAAATTCAAGACAATATTACGGACGTCAGTGCTTGCAGTTATGTCTTAAGTGTTGTGGCAATCAGGCGAGCACCTTCTCTACAGGCTCAAAGCGAAACATACGTAAATCGGGCGGTGTAAGCAAAATTTCACGTAGAATACGTTAGCCCTGTATTTTTCTCTCCTCGAAAAGCCCATGATACACCGCTGTGCCAGTGCCTGTATCCACGACTTGATTGTGGACTGAACGTCGAAGTAGAATTGATAAAATGACAATGAATGGCTATATAGTTATGTCTCTATGCGAATTACTGTTTAAAAAGAATGGCAGGTTGGTACTATTGCTTAGCAACATTCTTTAGGTACATATTGTTAATATGGGTCATTTGGTTTAGTTTGGTGCAGCTTCATAACATATAAACTCAAATAAAGTTCTGTTAGTTAAAGCTAAAACAGAAAACTGCGTAACGTTTTTCTATTGAACGTATGGTTTTAGAGATTTACATAAGGGGGCATTTCAAAAATGGAACGAACATACAATTTTAGTTTGCTATAATTAAACGTCAGGTTTCTCATAGGGAAATTCTCATATATTTTCACTTATGGAACGATTCAAGTTAAGAAAGTTTTCTAATAAGTCAAGAGTTCTATCTAAGCCAAAACTATGCATCATAGGTGGTCACGCGCGGGTCATCAGCGGGAGGTTCATCCAAAAAGTTAAGTAAGTGCTATTGCTATTTTCAAGTTCCCTAGAATATCACTTTTCAGCGTGATTTCACTATATTCTGACACCAAGCTTAACAATTATTTAAATTATATATGTAAGTCAATGTCTTGGATTGTCGGAAAAGTATAGACCATATGGCTCTAAAGTCACATATTTTAAGTACAATGGGTCGCATTAAGTCAGCGTTGGTGTTATTTGAAGGTTGAGGTCTAGCAGTAATATATATCACAAAATTGTTGCGTCTTTATTCAGATTTAAGATAGAGTGTCCTGAAGACGAGTAAAATTTTTGCAAAAATTTGCTATACTTTACAACGAAATTACACTAAAGGCCAAATGTTGCACAGGGCCCTAAATTTTTTTCTTGTGCTGTTTATAGTAAAGATGCATTATCGGAAGAAACGGCTTAAAATAGATTTGTCGGTTTTGGTCTGGAAATACCGTTGCGAAGGATGCCCCTGGTAGTAGCCGACCGGTTATGAAAAAAGTTGGTAAAATGATTGCGAAAGCTGAGCACGATCGACACGTCAATAGCCACGACATCGCCAAGAAATTAAACATCCACCATCAACCAGTTTTAAACCATTTGAAAACAGCTGGCTACACAAGAAAAACTCGATTTTTTGGGTGCCACGCGAACCAACGTAAAAAAAAACGCCTCAATTGTATTTCTATCTGCAAAACCCCACAGAAATCTAACCGAACCATTTTTAAAATCATTAATTATAAGTGATGAAAAGCGCATCATATACGGACAAAAAATGCAAATAAAAAAAGGTGATTTATAGCTCTGCTGTCGATAACCAACCATTACACCACGCCATTAAAAAAAATTAATCGCAAGTGGTAAATAGAAGAGACGTCGTCTTCCACCATGACAATGCTAAACAATATACATGTTTAACTACCTGGTCAAAACTGAGAGAACTTGGATACAAATTTTTTTACGCATCCGTTGCAAAGTCTGAATCTTGGACTACTAGACTGTCATTGGTTTTGGTTTCTGCGGAATACCCTTGATAATATTCATTTATTTTCAACGGTAATATCAGAATTCTACAATGACGGGGTTATAATGCTACCAGAACAATTGCAGAAGGTAACTGATCAAAATGGCGTTTATTGTGTTTATTAGTAATATTGTGTTAAAATACCAAAAATGTTTACTTAAATGTTGGCTTGAAAACAATAAATATGTCTTCGAGAACCCAATATAAATTTTTTTTGCGGATTCATATATTAC
The DNA here is from genome assembly GCF_002532875.2 of Varroa jacobsoni. NCBI lineage: Eukaryota > Metazoa > Arthropoda > Arachnida > Mesostigmata > Varroidae > Varroa > Varroa jacobsoni. The sequence goes on from NW_019214313.1 coordinate 29,049, forward strand.
ATAATTCTAGACCTTCTACTACTAGTATGTCTGCATGTGCAGATAATACCGTAATCCTTCACGTTAAGCCACTATTAATTTTCACGTTATTGTCACATGGAATTTTCTTATAGGCTTTATTGTCGAAGACGTCTTTTCCTTCCGATTATGGCTGCGTCGGAAAGGATGTAGTCGTAAGGACTAGCGTATCTTGTACAGTGGTGATGTCACATTTGTATCCACGGAAGCACTGTGACACTGCCACGACAAATTACTGTTAGAAAGAATTTCTGCTCCTTTGGCTATAGAACACCTGTTTACTTTGAGAATTCTCATTTTGCTATTAACCTCGAAGCGGCTCAAGCGGCGGTCGTGCACTTCACATTGTATATGTATGTTTGTATGTTCCGGCCCAGTTTGGGACACGTGAGTTTCAAAAAACGGCTTTATTTCATTACTGCTTCGGTCATCACCGGAACCTGACCAAGTACCCCACGATCTTAATCTCATCCTCGTTACGCAGTATTACGTTAGCACTGTCGGAGCAATATGTTGTGCATAGAACTGTGATGCGCCCGAGTTTCACACAACAGAGAGAACTTCGAATCGAAGTTTGAAATAGTCTCCCTCTATCTCTGGTAGTGCATAAAAACAGGCCCACATTTTACTGTAACAAGAAAAAAGAAGCTTGGTGGTGTCACGACAATATGCCACTATCAACCGATTATGGCCAACAACCTTACCCAGTAAAATATTCCTTACTTCAGCAAAATATGGTAAACCTCACTTGGTTCTGTTCGATCGCATCGACGGTGACAATTACTTAAAATTGGAGTTTTACGTTTGGTAGTAGACAGCCGGCCGATTCCAGCTCGAAACGAAGTCTATCTACGTTCGTTCCGCATCTAAGGCACCTCACCTATCACAAAAATTAATAGACTATCTGAAGTACTGACAAAAAAAAAAACCGACTTGGTTCTTATAAGTGGCTAGTGTCCTCGACAAAAACACGTTCAATCTCCCAACCTGAGCCTTACATTTGACCTACAAGAAATATATTTTCCCTGTAATATTCAACTAGTCCATACACGTTTTATTTATACTGTTTATACAATATTTTAGTCCACAGCCATTTCCGATGCCGTGCGTCCATTCCCACACTTGATGTTTCAACATCGGGTGTTTCCGCCTTTGCTTATCGGCCGGCAAGGACCGAAAGAAACCGCCACTGCCATATCGATTTTCGCTCTTTAGCTGCTTCCGTAAGCCTTCATCAATTTGATCCCCCACTCAGCTTCCACTTGGCTTTTGCCATCGCCATCCACTGTTATTATCTATAAGTTTTCTTTTCCTTACAGCGAAAGGAATGATAACTCTACCGCAATAATTTGCATAGTCATTTCTAAGATTGCGAACCACCTGCAAATTTTGTAAATACTCCGTGAGCGACTTATTTGTTGTCCATGATTATTTTCAGGCCTTTATTGGTGCTTAGCAGGACTGGCTGATGTGAGCAGCATTAAAACAAACAGCAATACCTACTGTTGGCTGACGAAATGTAGAGCCAGCTGTGGGTTGCCTACAAGTACACTTAAACCTGCAATGGTCACTCTCCTGGCATATGAAGCATTAAATTTTACTGCAAACCTGCTGCATCTATGGTTGTTTAAACCTCTTTAACTTCTTTAAACGGGAAACCTTACGACTCAAAAGAAAATCATATTTGAGAAAAATTACATACTTCTTTGAAAACCCATCTCTGGAGGAATCAAAAAAGTTTGAACTGTACTGAAGCATAAGGTTCCATAGACTATAACGTGTAGCTACCAAACGAAACTAATCGATTACAACTAACTACTCGAATGGTGAGGATGGAACGCCCTCCAAAGAAACGAAGAGGATTTTGCCAATTAATTTGGAATGAGATTTGCCGAAACCGATAAAAATCGCCTCATGTTTTGTTTTAGACGTTCCTGTTTGGTTCGTTAATTATTTAAATAACTTACCTAGAAATGTCATTCCAATCCATCTGAAATGACTTATGTTTAACAATTTCTCCTATGCAATGAAGTTCCATTAAAATTGAAATGCTATCATATGAGTCATCAGATTTCAGATTTTTATGAACATTTTTTTTATTTCACCATTATTTTACAGGCCGAGAACTATACAGAAACGAATTTTATGTACACGGAGTGTAACTAAAATTACAAAGAACACCATTTTCACCCCCCGACGCGTAAGATACTATAAATTAATTTTATATTTTCTAAATGTTTAATTATGTGTTTATAAATAAAGTATTACTGTTGTTGTTCTTATGGCTGTCGTAGCCTTGAGAAGAACACCGCATTTTTTATAGGTCCCGACGTCCTTTCTTTTTTGCGTTCTGCTTGATTATGACTTTTGACAATGATCACGATGTAACATTCGCAAGTTTTAATAAGTTCTCATTTTGCAACTTTTCAAAGTTTCGTTTTTCTATGGAATTCATTCGTAAAATTTCCGCTTTACTTTCATCTACTGCATCCCATGATTTTATCATTTCGTCATCTTCTAATATATGCCAACGATGGCGGAACGGATGAACTTGGAATATGGCGTACATAAAACGTATGAACATAATGATATTCTTGCGGTTCCGGGCACGTCTTCTAGCAAACTAATTTGCCAATAATGAGTAATTTAATAATAGTAATAGCCAACCAAAATGTTATAAGTCCACCGAGAGAGATATACGACAAACGTTTTCTCTTCGCTTTACTTTGCCACTTGATGGATATAATTATTATAACGTGATCCGTAGTAATGATGATAATATTAAAATAATTAATCAGTGGTGAATAATTACTATCCCACCTCTCCCTCAGTCTTACCTTCCACACTGTCTGTCTAATATATATATATATATATATATACATCGTGGAATATTTTTTCCGGATGTTTGGCTGCTTGTGATGCACAGAACAATTCAATCGTTATTTGTATTGTTGTTGTTACCGGTAACGCCGACTGGAATAGTTCAAAGTCGCCAAATTCCTCGTTCGTTTTATCGTTTTTTTAATTTGATCGAAATTTTAAGTATGTCTTGGTTGGTGTTCCAGAGTATCCAGCGCGTGTGCGTGCTGAGTGAGAGTTTTCAAGGAGCATAGGGAGCTTCCAATGGATGAAAACCAGTCAGTGATTACAGTTGTCGACGGACGGCGTAATTTTTAGTTATTTTCGGCACAAACCATTGGGTAGTCATGTAACGTTAACTACGTCTCTATCGTTGACATATGACTACCTCATGGCTGATGTGTGCTAATTAACAAAAATGTGATCGGCCAAGGTAAACTTGACGGAAGTTGACACCCTATTTAATTAACTCATCTGGTGAAAATAACAGTTTGGCCCCTTGTTCTGTCTTTGCCGATTTTCGCATATGCTGAATATCGGTAATTCTCTCTCACATGTTTTGCTCTATTCTATATTTATAGTTATGTATTCACGTATATTCATTTCTATGAACCCTCGGATTTAAAGACGAAGTGGTTACGAATCAGGTTCGATAGAGCTTCAGAGCTTAACAGTACCATTGAAGATACTTACCAACCAAGAATCTAATTTCGCCATTTTCCAGTACAATTTCTAACACTAGGAAAACACTAAAAGAGAAAGCAGGTTTTCTTACCTCCAATACTCAAACACGTAGTTGCTACGTTCACAAATCCCAAGGTTCATGTTTACTTTCCCATTATCTATGTATACATATATAGATTTATATATCGTTTCTAAATTTGACGGAAGTTCTCGAATAGATTTTTACAGGCCATTTAGTACAGAATACATGAAATGGAAAAACTGCAAAAGAGCGTCCGTGTCGATCAAGAAAAGATAAAAGATTTGAAAGAAAGATTGTGTAAAGAAAGGCATCGTAATTATTACTTCCGTCGTGACAATGATGAGACCCGTTAACTGCTGATCGATCAGACACGAAGTCCTTTAATGATAACGAGACACCAGTCATCAACTTTCTAGCCGCTCTCTACATATAGCCCTCTCACACGAATTGAGCTTTCGTTCTTCACGACTTATTTTTTCAATTTCATCTATGAAAACGGGCTCAATTAGAGATGTTGAAGACAATGACTCGTTGTCGTCAAATCATCCTCCAAAGTCTTCCAGTTTTTTTTAATCTAGCGTCATGTCATGTTATGTCTATTTTTTGCTATTCACCCTGGGAAAGACCAGGATACGTCTGTTTCTTCCATCTTTATACAATGACATATGTTTAGTTTTTTTTGACAACCGCTATTTTTTTGTATGGGCGACACCGTACCCGTTCGTTGCATTAACTTTGCGTAGTCATACGTGACAATAAAGAGACACACTCGTTTAGATTTCAGCTGTCACGCTATCATGCTTGGAGCACTATCTAGTAGGCTGTACTTTGTCTAGAATATCTTATTGTCTTAGATGCCTATGCACATGCTCATTTTTCCTAATTAATCTTACCAATATACAGGCAGCAAATCTCTTGAAAACATTTTTGTCAAAAAGCCGAATCACATCCAGTAGGGAGTACGTGCACTGTGAGCGTATTATATTTCTCCTTCTTTCTGCTTTTCTAAATCTTTTTAACCGGCTGTGGCGGATTCACCATAACCGGTATATGACTTTCTTCTCTGAGAGAATCTAGACCCAGCTTAAACGAATCCCGCAGTGCTTCGATTCTCTCCGGCGTTGGGCCCCAGTGAGCATACCCGGCGTCGTTTTGTAAAAAATAGATGTCCATGCCAAAGTTCGGCTTGAATAGTATGTCCGCTCGGCTGATCATATGTTGAAAGCCATGACGCAATTCGTACTCAAACGCAGATAATGAGATCTGCTCTCGTTTGTAGCGTGATGACTGCAGTAGGTTCAACGCCTGCTCGGAGGAGTCTGACAGCGGCTCCGACAACGTAAAGATGATAAATGACAACGGATCCTGCAAGTGTAAGGAAAACCGTATGAAGAAATCTTAGTTAGTTATGAATTATCCAAAGCGGGAAATAAGGCGCCAAAAAACATCCAGATACATATAGCATGTTGACGTGAGCATCCGACACTATTTATTAATGAAAGGTGGTCAACACAAGCACTTTCCAAAAAACCGCCAATAGATTGGCTATCCTGCTATATTGGTTTCCGACTACATACTACGTACTTGGCTGAGTAAAAAATATAAGAACGTGTATTTTCTTAAGGGGTCGGTGTCGATAGGCAGATCCCTTGACAGCTATAAGAGAACGTAATACACAAATACATAACAACGAAACACCACTACAAAAAAGTGAAAATGCAAATAAAATTCAACGTTATATTGCAGTTACCAGCAAAGAATCTAAATTTATTTTACCTGCGATTGAGAAAGGAGTTTCTCAACGTGTCGCACGCTGTCCATAAGTAGCTCTTCAACATCCGGAGGATGCAACTGTATAGAGCCGCACAATGGCTGCAGCTTGAGAAAGTCACCGCGCGAACCGAAGAAACCATCGGTGTCAGCGAACGGTGAACAGTATTGCCTATAAAATCAGAAGTACTCAATGTTACCACTAATACAGATACGACATATCGCTTAATAGAGTAACCCACACTATTTGTATAGTGCAACACATTTCTATAAAAATAATTAAACTCGCGTTCATGGATAAATGACCTAAACTAAAAAACTACGAACCGCTTCTGCTAAAACACCTACTTGAAATAGCAGTTGAGTGGTGACGAAAATCCCTCGAAGGTCACTCCAAAATGTTTGTGAAGACATCCCATGACCGAGCTTGGCAACGAGCAATGCAGTAAATGAACCGTGCACTGAGGGTCGACATTTTGACCCAACGAAAATAGCGAATGATAACGTTTAATCATCGAGTAAACACGAGATAGGAAAAACTCGAATTTTCTGTCATCTCCGCAGCTGACACGGTAAAGCTGCTCCTAAGGGTCATTGGCACGTAAAGTAAAAAAAAAAAAACAATGACGGAGTTACTGCAGTTTTACACAAGATCCTATTTAAGAAAAGAAAAAGTCATAAGCACAAATAAAATTATGCGATCATATAGAAAAAAACACGTATTCCTCTATAGAATTCTTCAACAATCATAACTAACAGCACACCATACATATCGATGAGGCTGGTATCATGCGAAATGGCACGAAACGGCGTTATATTTATAGACACCTGAGCTCACAAACCTGGCTGAACTTTGAAAGAAAATTTAACTAATGATATATTGTTACGCTTCAATAAATGATCTATTTGAATTTTCATATCATTATCTCACTGTGTATGTTCTAAGTTTTGGCTAGTGAAAAACCATTGTGGATTTCCTGGTACTAACGAGTTTTTGAAAGTAGAGCGTGCCGAGTCGGGTAACCTCTCCTTTATACTTGAGCATCGTGGCCGGGTAACTTTCGCGGGTATCATAGCAAATTTCGACACATGGAGTTAGGGACTTTGGGTAGCATAAAGCGAGTTGCACCGGATAGCAGTGGACACGCTTCGGGTTCGTTACTCTCAGTGGCGCAGTTAGTTCTACAACAAAAAAAAAGCGAGTAAGTGGCCGCAAATTTCTAACTCGAAAGATCCCAAGGAATACTTTTCTTGCACAACTTTAATCGAGTTCAAAGTGAATCAAATGTACGTTTATCCACGTCAAATTTACTCACGTCACATCATATAGCATCTAGCACACATATAGCATCACATAACATAAAAAATAACGATGGTCATCAAAAATTGTTTGAGATCTTTCTGTTTAATTTGCACCTAGTCCATTACGCTTACCAACACAAAAGCTAGTGTCTCGTTTTTTACTACTAAGCAGATCACGCGACACTACACGGGACACTTTACATACGACATGTGTGTTTATTCGGCTCTTTAGTTCTTCTTCTTACCTTCGATACCGTGTGCATTAAGAGCTTGCCAGTGTTTTGAATGAATCTTTTTGGCGTAATCCGAGCTGAGGCTGTAGATCTTGCTGCATATGCTTTCAACAGATGTGCGAGCCACCTGGTTAAGGTGAGGCTGACACTGCTTCCGTAAGTGGTTAAGACGTTCGGCATGGTCGTCATAGGTGGCGTTAACGGTTCGCCGTAGCCAGCTGAACGCGTCTTCCACGTTCCACTTCACGACTTTCCGGCTTTCAGGGCTGGCGTTACGTGACTCGATCATTTTCTTCGCCGCCTCTGCGTAACGTGCTAGCTGCTTTCGTGCGTCCCCTGGAAATTTCGGTTTTACTAGCTTGATAGGAATGTCCGCCATTATTTCGCGGTACATCAGTTGCGAAATTTCCGGTGAACATTGAGACGGGAAAACTGGCTCGCTGCCACGATCCACCGTCTTGCGTTCGACAAGCCAGCGAATGAAGCAGTCTCGTGGACACTCAATACCTTCACGCGAATGGCACATCTCCCCAAATTGCTGCTTGAGCTTATGAAGCAACACCGCCCGGAAGACCTCAATCTCAGGCAGGGGGGGAGGTAGACTGGAAGGTGGCCTTTCCACCATCATAATATTAGACCCGACTTCAAGATCGAACGGACCGTTTAGCCAGTTCTGTGCGCCGCTGCTCTTTTTCGCTGAACTTTCGCCCTCAAGTGAGGCATGTCGCTTCTGTGGGCTTGGGTGCGGTCCAGGATGAACAGGATGAGCGTGACTGTGGGGCATCGGATGGTGCGGACTGCCCGTTTGGTGCGGAGGAGTAGGCGGCATATCTGAAGATGGTCCAGAAATGCCTAACGGATCTGTGAGTGGGTCGTACTGTAGACAACAGCAAAAGCAACAAAACAGAGCCAAGCACGCCCTATTAGTGCACTGTTTAGCTTAACTTACAGCTGCCGGAGTTGCCATTCGAAATGTACTCCGTTACTCTATGTCAGTTCTTACGCTAAATGTAAACTACATAGAATATATAGTTACTATATGGGGCGCAGGATTATTCAGTATTAAATCGCTTGAGTTTAGAACTATGGTGGAACCTTCCGGTAACCCCTGCTTTGTTAACTGTAATAACTGTTACGACAAGTACTTACACCACTGCTGCTGCCTGGCATTGGTGGCATCTCCCAAAGGCTTTCATTGGTAACTTTGTTAAAGAAATAGAAACGGTTCTCCCGTTTCGAGAAAAACTTGCGCCATCCTTGATTGAGCAGTTCGGGGGGCAAATCGTGAGCAGGATCCTGTCCCAAACTACCCGGCGCAGCCTGTCCTGAAGCTTGCTGATGTCCGTGTGCCTGCGACCATCCCGGCTCTTTCCGTTCGCTTGGCGGTGGAGTCAAATATGGATGCCCCACAGTAGCCTCTTTTCCTGCTGACGGTAACTAGAAATTAGGTAAAACAACAAGAGAACAAACCATGTACGACAAAAAAATGTTAGTTATCAAAAAAATCAATAGATAAACTAAGTGATTATGTCATACCTGCGCTATACCAGTGTTTGTTATCATTTTAGCTTTACAGGTCAAAACGCTGAGTGAGTATTAGTAGATTCACCCTTCGCATATATAAAAGCAGATTGCAGATATAAGATATTGGAAAAGCGTAGCTTTTTCCAATTCAATAATTTTTAGAGCGAATTATTTTCTATATCATAAATCGTATGACAGCTAGCTACTTGTCTTACAAGCATCATTAACTAACTCTGTCGACAGATTTAACACTTTCCTATACATTTGAAACAGTTAGATGTTTTATATATTTAGTACAAAAATGATTACTATATTTCTCTAGACGTTATTACCCAAATTTCAAATGGCTCGATTCCGCCATAGCGACATTGCCAGCAGTCGCCCCGCATCACATTGTTTACATACCAGCAAACAATAATATTTGACTGAGCGTCACTGCGCGTTTCCATCTCGATCTGGACAGTGATGATGATCGTAATAATGACGACCATCATTAAGAACTAACGCAATACTCAGGGAATGCTAAAGAGGGAGAAGGAGCGAGAAGAACGACTGAGCAGGCAGGTGGCCCATGAAAGTGGCGATCATATGACGATGTTAATTTGAACTAAGCGCCAAGTCCCAATGGGGAGAGGGCAGCATACGCAGCAGTAGCACACAATCGGACAGCTTGGACCGATCCAACACACAACACACGTCATCCAAGGTCAGCATTGGCGCCGTCGATGGTTCACTGCTGCTGCTGCCACGGCCGCACTCTCCGGACTCCGGACTCGACCATCAACCACAGCTCCCGCTGCTGCTGCTGCTGCTGCTGCAACGACAGCTAGTGTCGACGATACGATAGGTAGCAGCACCAGCAACAGTAGGTAAGAAGCGGACAGATGAATCTTGCAAAACTCCTTTTTCTTCCCCTAATATAGCGCACAGTTTCTGTACAATGTCGCTAGCAGCTAATTGTATAGTACGATAGAGTCATTATCGCATAGCATCTCACTGCTGGTAAGTAGAGATGCGCTGTCACCACCTAACTTCTGACCAATATCGGTTCCTGAGAGAAACCGCCCTATACTGTATGGAAGTATCAACAGCGGCATGTTACCAAGGTAACGTGCACGTATATTTGCTTGACGATTACTTGACCTACCTGAGTGGGGGTGTTCATACCCCAGGGGTCATCGTGCACAAGCGGTTTGGGATCGGGACCTGTTATAGCGCCGCTTGCAGCAGCTCTCTTCAGCTCCAGCTGATGAGAGTTGAACAGCGATTGAAAGCGGGCGTCTGACATACTTTCTGTTGAGCTCCGGTCCAGTCGGACTCGTCACCAACAGTCTGGGATCTCTTTGTTGTCTGGGGATATCCTGGCTGTCAATAGCCTTCGAATTAGACATGAGAGCAAGCGACAATTCACGCACAGTCATACATCCCGGGAGTCCTGCAATAGCACACATACGAGCATTAGTATCTCGACATAATACCGGCAATATTACGCGATATTATTACACTATCGCTAAGCGATCTAGTTATGCAGCACGGACAGCGACTTTTTGTTGCCGTAAGATCACCATGTTTGCATGAAGCGTCGACTAATACACGATAGGTTGGTTAAACGATATCAGTTTCAGTCAGCCCATGCCAGCGACGGTCACTATCGAGCAGCGTTACCGTATTATCCTTACTACTACTATCGGGATGATGATGATTTTGACGGTTATTGTCACTATTATTATTGTTATCATTAACAGCAGCCTCTTTGCGCAGTGAGCCTGACGTACACGTTTATAGATGTCGCTTCGAACACGTACGAATCATTAACGTATACTCTAAACACCTTTCTCATATTAATGTACCATAACAATATTAAACGACAGATGGACACTTGGGTGGTACTACGTCGAAACACCTTATATAGCAAGCTCGTACAGCGCGCTGCGATGAGAACTGAGGCTACCGTCGCACTGAGGACAGCATAAGTTGAAGTGCAGATTAGGGCCAATAAAATCCGATTAGCGATCATGATAGAACGGAAGAAAAACAGGGGATTTAGTAATAAGGAACAAACGAAGCTGCGAATGAACGATATGGAAAACATTAGACGAGATGATCAGCGACTTAACTCCGTTTCTATCCTACCGAGATTCATTGGCTTGGCTGGGTAGACAGGCTATTCAGTCAGTGGCGCAATGAACACTACCGCTGGTGTCACACTAGTCGGTCGGTATTCACACACGGGAAACAACTCAAGAAAGTTGCCAACCCCATTTAGTCCCCGCTAATTGCCCCAGCTGGCAATTATCTCGCACCTGACGTCCACCGAGAGGCTCGCGTTGACAGGACGTCAAGCCGGTAGGTGACTGACTGAGCTGGTCGTCTTGTTGATAAACAATCACACGAGCCGATGGCGTTCAGGAAGGCGGCGACGCAGACCACCCGACAGCAGCCATTTTCAACCAGCACTAGCACTAAAGGCAGCTTGTTGAGCGGACCCAGTAGCGTCGCTGCTAGCGCCATCTAGGAGGGACTCCACTGGTCATGTGACGTGCGCAACGTGTCCGGCAGTGCATTCGCGCCAAGTTTGAATCCTCTTCATGTCTATCTATCGGGTCAGATACCATATATCTATTGATACAAATCGGTAAGTAGCCGTATCTGCATCGACGGTACATATTACTATATATGCGAAAATTTATATTTGCCGCTTTAAAGTGAAGCGTGTGTGCAGACTAGTGAAGTAATGTTATAGCGCCGTGCTCTTTACATAGCACTTTACATAACCATGGCTAGTGTATAACGTATACTTGCTCTGCGAAATATTAGCCTTTTTAGAATCTAATTTATTATTATTATTATTATTATGATATTCATTTGTTTGAATAAGCTGAAAGCGTCTGAAAGGAACACGCGTTTGAAGCATCTCTCTTTTTGTTACGTCTTTTTACATGCAAATATAATAAAAATGGTAACTATTGTATGGTAAAATAATTTTTTCCATCAACGTAAATGGTTTGCCTGACACGTATGCATCTTATATTTGCGTAAAATTTATGTGAAAGACTACCCTATAGAAAATTGATTAAGCACGCGGGACTAATCGGAGCTTCTCCAGAAAACATTGATATCCTATGTACTGTCGATGCTTCGAGGAATTGCTGTTGAGCAAAATTTTGTCACTAGATCGTATGTGAAAGATTAGGAATCGCGCACAACGCCTTGGTGCCCTTTTGTGTCCACTTTAGCGTTATAGCCGCATAAATGGTGATGATTTTGAATGCTGCCCTGTGTAACAATGACGACGCTAAAAAAGTCTAGATTGGATTTAAAATGTTTTCATTATGCCCACCAATATGGGCATAGTAGTCGCTCACTTCGAACGGAACCATTGCCTCGCTCTTCGCGATTCTTAATTAGTAATATAGCTCGTTATGGTTTTGGATTCTATTAAATATACGTGATGGCCAATGAGTTTGCCTTAAAATAAATCTCGAAGTGGGCATTTGTCCACGACTGATAAAAATAACTTTGATGATTGAATGCAGCATTCAAGTCGATTTATAAACGCACAAATTATTTGCTTTTACTTTTGCTTGATATTTTAACACTTAACGTCTGATCGATTGACACAGACTGCGTTATTAGTTCTAAATTCTGTGTCATGCTGAAAACAAATCTGCCCTACCAGTCTGATCTAGTCACTCAAAACCTAGGTTGACCCTTACCGTAAGCTGTATCAGTTTTCATAACCATTATGAAATGAGGCAACCACCTTTCGCTTGCAATATTTCAGTAAACATGCGATCCACTAAGCCAGTTGTCCCGCTCAACCATTACGTGACCACCTCCCAGTTTCGTCAAAAATTTCGCAAAGAATTTAGAAACTCATCGAAAGTTGCATTATGCATCTCTTTTTTATCTGAACTGTCACATTCGGCATTATGAATGATGTTCTGTCAAGGAGTGTGCAGTAAGAATAGTTGAAAGGTTTTTTTTACGAGTGACTAGTTCGTCCTGATTACCAGTCCACAATATCCTGGTATTTTTAAAAGAAAGTAACTGCGATAATCAGAACATTGGAAAGATTAATTAGAACTTATTTTTTCTATTCATTATTTTTCTGCATGTGGAATGCTGCATGGAATGCGAGCATATACTTGAGGCAGCTTGTATCACTATAAGTAATCTAATTCAATAGAAAAACGATTCCAAACTATGCTTTCATAATAATTGTGTTGCTGATTTTGCCAGCATAATATTAACTATCTGGGATGTTATCTGGTATTTCTCCTTTTATAAACATTTTCATTGCATTTGAGGCGACAATAACACCCACTGCTCAACATTACATTGTACCGAATAGTGAAAACGGTCAAAGTATTTCCCGCTTTGGGTCTCCACGAAAATCCGTTTGCAATTGAATACTTGAGCTGTTTGAATTTAGCGATACGGACCACAGGTCTCGTAACTAACGTGTCTTATATATGATCAAATTAATACTTATCATTCTATTCGTGTTGAATTCGTAGGTAACTTACACTTACTTAGCTTACTTTGTGTCGTAAGCTTACAAAATGCGACATTTTCTGCTATTAAATATGGATCGCAGGGGTTTTTTGTTAGAACTCGTTATACTTCCTTTTGCCGTCAGTCATTGGTGTAGATCTTATCGTCTGTCGTCGAGCCCAGTTACTGCATACTTAGCTCTATGAGGAAATACTTAGACAGAACACTGTGTTTGGAAATTAAATAATGTCGGACGTTATTATAGATTTGGGATTTAGAGAAAACAATCCTGACCGCGAGAGGGAACATAACAAACAAAGATAATTTGCTTAACACACATAGTGTCTTTTATGTAAGGCTTATGTAGCAATGGCGAGTGTGGTTGGTTCACGAGGAACAGGTGTGCCGTGATGAGTCCGAAGCGCTCCCAAAAGACGTTGCAGCCAACGAAAACTAGCATTGATTGTTTTTAATTACATACATTTATGCACCATGTGGTAGCACCTCGACACAACTAATGGCTCTTTGTTATACTCAGAGCTTCCAGGGCCAATTCTAAGCCAAAAGTGACTGGAGTTCCATCGGATGAAGTTATAAGATCGAACTGTCGCTTCAGATCACAGCCCAGATATGAAACAACACTTCTATAACAATACGTACTTAGACAACAAGGATTGTTTCGCGTGCTCGCATATGCAATAACACCCGCAATCAGCAGTTGCTGCTATAAAGAACAAATTTGGTCATTAAAATTTAAAATACGTTACAAGTATTTAAATAATACTTTATTTTCTTACTAGATGACTCGTAAACTCTGTATTTAATGCATTATAAAAAAAAAGAACTAACGTTGCTTGCTTTGTTTTTCTATGTGAATTCAATGTGAAACTGATGCGGATTTTACACCTAGATCAGAAAGGCCATGTAGGATTAACTACACGTACATACTGCTTTACAATGTTAGAACAGTACCGGGCAGCGCTATTAGTTCATCAGTATATCTATTCGCACGTGCTTAATCGCTGCGGACGGATTACTGTGCAAACCTGCTTACTGCGAACAACTATGATTGCACGTTATACCTTCGGCTAGAATCAGCTTAGAGCTTTTATAAGCCAGCAGCATCTCCGTAAGCCCAATCTAAAATTAAAAAAAAAAAGTCATTACTACACGATTTGGAAATAGACGTACAGTTGTAGCCTGCAGGCCATCCTTTTCCTTCCTTTCAGCGTCCCCTGGCCTAGGTATGGCAAAAGCCTTGCTGAAGTTAATCCTACGACTTGATTCAATGCCATCTACGCAGTACGATTCCAGTATCGCTAAACAAATATGGTTGTAGCAGGTTACCTGTCTCAAAATCAAATATTCAATTTTATCCTGTCTTGTATCTCTATCGAACTAGACTTGTCTGAAGTACTTGTCTGAGTAAGGCCGAGACGCATCGCGATCTAGCACCTGAATTACTAGTATCTATAAAACACAAGCGTTAAACTTAGTATATCTAATTATACAACTGGTCTCATTGGTAGATATTGTCTACAAACGATTTCAACGATACTATCAACACTAACCAAACTTCAGAATTACATTAGACCTTATCTGCTTACAGCCGGATTAAACGTCCTTCAAGATTCGTTTTTCTAATAGAAGTCGAACAATTATTCATCAGATTTCGACAGTAATATTGCTATCCACTCTTTTCCTGTTTTAAATTAGATTTCGTCTATTTAAACTCTGAGATTATTTCTTCCCATGATGATACCAAGGTGAATATCGGAACCATGTAAGTGTATTCGTCTTCAGGGTTTAAGCTATATATAGCAGGGTATAAAGGGTAAAAGCAGGGCATACCTCATGTTTTTGTCTCATCTATTATTAGAAGTTTCGTCTGCACATGGTAAACGTATTTTATGATGAACGCCAAAAAGGAGTAAATTTACAAAACTAGTTGCAAGTGTAAAATCATTATATACTTTTTACTAAAATGTGCCTTGACATCCAGCATATATGACCAATTCATTTTCAGCGGCTTCACTATTTTTTCAATAAAATGCAGCCTGAATGCTGGTTACGCTATTTGTTATTTACGGGCTGCGATCCTTTAACCGTCCTGCATAGTGTTTGTACCTTTTGAAAAAATCCCGGTAGCAGATTTCCGTGTCTTACAGATTAGACATCCTACTACATAATCGTTCCGGAGCATCAGATGCTGTTACTGGATAGTTACTAGAAGCATCTATTATATCATCATAAAATCTTTTGTAGCGAATCGTGCATTTAAGCCATGCGTCCGCTTGTCGTCAACATGCAAGGTAAAAAAGAACCTGCGGATACAATGTTACAACTGTGTATTTTATATCGGTACATTATACTACTTTACCATAAGATCTTAATTTATGTAGAAATACTTCTAGCCAACCTATTGGTTGCTGTCCTAGACTCCGGTCAAATGCAACAGGTATTCTACTTTAAACCCATCCGTCACTGTTTTTGCTTGGCACCGTCACTGATCATGATCTGGTAACGTTAGTTAGGTTTTCGATATGGAATGTCATC
>NW_019214313.1:44954-52241 GCF_002532875.2 Varroa jacobsoni
ATCTTTTTGTAAAATAGTATTTCTTGGAGACGAAAAAGACCCTAAGGACCTAACCGCTGATTTCATGTCATATTCCTTCGCACCCGGGGAGAACTCTTAATTAATTTGTGCATGGTTTGACTTCTCTAAAAGTTTGTAAATCTTACTGCACGTAATGCTCCACGGGGCCCCTTTATGTTACTCGATAGGAACACTTTACGTTCTGCATAATAATTCATGTAATGGGTAAAATTCACAGAAATCGTCCAAGATGTATTTTTATATATTCATTGAAGACATTTAATTATAGCTAATTACCAATTTAGGCGCCTGTTTCTAGGATGAACATTTTGAAGGACATAATTAACCCTTTACGCTAAATTCTTCGTAGAAAAAATTTTTATCATAGTTAAATGCTTTCATAGATTTTCTCTAGTGCTAAACTGATTACGCCAAAAGCCCTTTACTAATGAAAATTCTACAAACTGCTATAAAACCCATAAAACGTGGGTAACTTTGTTTAGCGCACGTGCGCATTTGAACTGTCTTATTGTCAAAACCGTAATAACTGCATATAGAACCGGTACACGCAAACGTGTAGGTCTGTACGCGCCGCCCTCTGTAGTTACAGCTAAATGAGTAACTCATTTAATACATACGCAACCAGTCTGTAAAACGATAAAGCGTAGTTTAGTGAAACTGCACAGCAGTAGCCGTTACGAGTTGCTAGGCTAGCAATTCAGACGTGTGGGACCGAGGTTTTGTACCTACTCATAACCTTTATTTTACATAACGCTGTAATCTCTATATAATCATAAAACCTATAGTAAACGTGAATGCTGTCTGCATAATTAGGGCAAAACAAATTTCAGCCAAGGTCACATATTCAAACCTATTTAAAAAATTCGGCTTAGTCTACAACAATCCTAGGAATTATTGTGGATAATAAAGATTTCGAAGCAGATGATTACTAGGACCAACCCAGCTAGCATGCCTTTTACCGAAGGTAAGAACCTAAAGATGCAGACCACTTCTACACGACCGGGACTTGATCTATGAATTAGATTAGCTGGGTCGTATGATCAAAATCTGCCATTTGCGAGCGTCGCTATACGCCTCACTAATATTGTTGCTACCACTGAACACGTAGCTGAACGCTTGTGAGCAATACTTACAAGGTATATATATGGGTTCTAAAAATTTAAAAAAATAGGTCGATGATCTCTGTTGCATATCTACTGTTTGGCGTGAAGACTGGTAAGAAAATAAGATTATTCAGCATATTCTACTGCCGAAGTACGGTGGAAACAATTGCGGTTGTGTATTACCGAAGTACGAAGTAACTATTCACCACCGTAAATTGACCAGTAAAGAGCGGTTGTTGCGACCGACGTCGCTTCTGCTGCCGCTGCTGTTGTTGTTGTCGTCATCGTAGCTAACGTGTTTACTACATGTTGCCCAAACTCTGCTTCCATCGTAGAATCGCATTGCTTTCCTTCGTTCTTTCTTATCCGAAGTGGGGGTAGATAAAAGCAGAACCTACGAAATCCAGCTCTGACCTCAGTCTGCACCATTTCCCTTTGAAGCAGTTGCCACAGAGAAAAAGGGAAGGTAGCAACAATGGCGTGCCAGCAATAGTAACAGCAGCAGCTGCAGAAGCATAATAGCGAGAGTGGAAACGGCGTCTGTGGGGGACCAGCGGGTATTGCTGAGTCAATGCACATGGGGGTCCAGGGTGAGATGAGGGATGAATGAAAAAAGAAAGAAGGAACCAAGCTTTGTTGCCAAGGGAACGAGAATTCTGCTTTTGGTCTATTTCGGTTCTACCGGTTTCTCGCTTCCTTCATACTCCTTTTGGCGTCGTTTCGCCTGCATCTAAGACTCTCTCAAACCCCAAAAGTACTCAGACCATGGCGCTCCCCTAACGCTGTATCCGTTGGGTGATCGTTGTTGTTGTTTTGATGTTATTTCTGTTAGTTTTTCTGTGGTTAGCACTCGTGTATTCGTGGAAACGTTGTTTTTGGCGTGTTCATGCGATATAATGCTATTGTTATATAATATATTGCTAAGAATTTTTATTTCGCTGGGTCTTTTACAGCTTCTTCACATTATATATTGGATATGGTATATCGTATTTCTTTTGGCTGCCAGAATGTTTTGCGGGATGCAGTACACATTATTTCCCCATTTACCACCAGTGAACCACGGATCATTCAGTCAGCTATCGAAATTTGTTTTAACAAAGTCCTACAGTTGATTCCTTCTCAACCTGAGTAGCTCAAGTAGTAGAACCCGCTATATGATAACGGTAAATACAGAAAAGCGTCACCAATACGGCGAATATGTGCTTTAACAGAAATATGGATCGAGCAGACAAAGCACAATTTCTGCTTCCTTATGGGGTGAGAGGTAAGGTTTATGAGTACGTTTATTAGTGATTCAGTAGACGTCACACCGCAAACTCGGAAATGCTCACTGGGATACGACCACAACGAAGATTGAAATGACTACCAGTCCAACTACTACATTGATCAGTAGTACTATAACCAATATTACGACGGCAACGATCGATGCTACGAGCAGCAAGTTGTCGCCGACAACACCCTTGTCTTTGCTATAATCCTAGTGCGACGTCTATGCTTAAGGCGAACTCAAGAGCTAGTCCTTTCGACAAGTCGCAGCACGTACAGATCTCTCTGAACAACAAACACCAACAATTGAGACTGTGGCCAGCGACAATAGCATTAGCCGCAGCGAACCGAAAAGCAACAGCTCTGCCAATAATTGCAATGGACAAGGAAAGACCCCGACGACACGGATAGAGGCTAGAACGCACAAATTGACTAATAGACAGATACAGTGACACCTAGTGACTGAATAAGCTGAACATACGTCTGCAGCAGCAGCGACGACAAACGAAACGGATCATGCAACGACAACTAGTGAAGGACAGAGTGTCGATTCCGGCGGTTGATTGACCTCGCCAACGACAGACTAAACTTTAAACTTCCCGTCCCAACCCGCTTTGCCCCTATTTTAGGAGGGGTTCCGCACCCCCAGTACCGTATCCTGATCATTTATCGGCTCTAACCAGTGCTGCTAACATCGAGCCAGCGTGTGTTGTTGATACTGCTTGATCTTTTTGGACCAAATGGGTCATCTAGACTGGCCAGCTTGTCGTTCAACCAACATCACTGCGCGTATGATTACTGCTGATACTAAGTGTGCTAGTGCTAAAGTAAAATACGTGTATTGAGTTTTATGCCCTATATCGCCGTGAAACATTTGCTTGTTGCTGCTGCAACTATTATTTCTACAACTATGATTACTACTACTTATATATGTACTGCTACGGCGCGAACGTTCTCTATGAACCGAAGCGACGCTACCAGTCGCCCAGACGGCTATGGTTAAAACAACGTCAACGGGAGGGGTAGCAGCAGAAGAACCATCGGCTTCAATGATTCGGGAGAAGGGGATACGTGTGGGGAGAGGTGGACTTCCTCATACGACCCTTCATGCGAACTCCACCACGCGCTACACGTATGCACAATGCCCATAAGCGCCGACCACTTAAGTGACATAGAAACAGAGAGGAATTGCCAAAGGCACAAACGCACATATAAAGCTGTAGAGGCCCATAGCAACGTACGTCCATAAACAGGCGTACGTTTCATGGGGATGATACCCAGCTACTCTTCAGCACTGGGACATCAGCATCCATCGAGTCCCTATACAACGAGTGGAAGTCGAGCGAAGCCAGCGGTCCCTGGCGAGTTCGTTCTAAAGCTCTCTCTCACTGTCCCGTCTTCCTTTCTTTCTCTCTATTCTCTCTCTTTCTCGTTCTTTGTCTGTCTCCCAGAAATCGTTGTCTCCCTGATCTGTCGATCGGGAGGAATCATCAGCCGACACGCTACGCCAAATAGGGTCCGTCAGACCGTTCTTTATCCTAGTCGGTCTGGTCCATACTTCTCTTTCGATTTCATTTCGTTGTTCCCTTACTGCTGGAAGAATTGAGCCAGCTAGACAGGAACCGAGCCTCTTGCCAGCATCAGCAATAACCGAGCAGGCAGCCTCGGGCCAGCCAAGTTCTGTCGATCTCTTTTTGCCCAGTATCATATACTATATAGAGATTGGTGCTGGCCGACGTCACAATCAACTCAAAACACTGAACAAGCAAGCAACGAACCATAGACAGACTAAGCTCAAATGGTTGGTGGGCAGAAAGGCGGATAGGGCGCTGCACTGTGCACAGCACGGCAGAGGACAGTTCAGATAGAAGGTCTGTCCGCAAGTAGAAAGTGAAAACAGCGTGATACACACGCACACCCGCACAGAACAGAACATAGGAAGTAAGTTCGAAGAGACTGCGCGACCGCTTTTCGTTTACCGTCCTCATCATAGTGAGCGTCGACGTCATGTTTCTACACGTAGGGCTTTCGGATGGCTTGCCCTGGTGAACGGCGTCACCATGTGTACCACTCCGTTGAGTGCCAGAGAGCCATCCAGCTATCTAGTTGGCTGGCCGAGCAGGCCTCTTGCAGCAACGTTAGGTGCTGGTGGCGGACGTGGAGATGATGACAGTGCCGCTGAGGCCGTTGGACTTACGCCAGCGTCCAGCGTGAGCTAATGTCGGTGACGATAGCGGGCTTGCCTCATTCGTAGTTCCATCTGTGAGTTCGTTGCTACCGTCGGTTTTCGATGTAGGGAAGAGTCATGGTCATAGCAAAAGACAGAAGAACCAAGACCACTGGCCAGCGCAGCTGTAAGCTCTGGTTATTCGACCATAGCAATTACTACCGTCACCTTCTCTCGGGTGGTCCGTACCACAACTGAAGCAGATGGCGCTATAGTGAACGACAGCAGTGCGGCCTAGACGAACTTGCCTTGACGCATAACTAAGCACAGGCGTAAGCTGGCAACGTCAAGCGCGCGTTTTCTCACCACGAGCTAACATAGTGTGGAGGCTTACGGATGGCCTCATGGCTCTCATAAACTGCTGAATATACTAACGCATAGTGCGTTGAGTGGTCACGTTACACTATGCTAACAGACGAATTAACATTTTCAAAAAGACATCGAATGACACAGAGACGATCGACCAAAGCGGACTGAACACAATTTACTCGTTGCAATGGTAAAGACTTAACAAACACTTCAACGCCACTTATATCAGATTGAGCATGAAACACTAGCGCCATCTATGCGCGGTCGTAGAATGAACTAGCGTTGAAGGGGAGACGAAATTGCGATTTCTTGTTGACCTCGAATAGTTGTCCGCATACTTTTTGCGTAAAGCATAGCGCCGATACTCTTCAGTTGTTAGTTGGCACTAGATTGTCTTTGCTAGAGATTGTAGGTCATAGGTCCTGACGAGGGTTAGGTGGCTAAGAGTGAACGCGAGCTGCATGGTTCTGGTAGCATGGTATAATGAGATTTACGAGCTGAAGGTTGTGAGACTTCATGTCTAGGGTTGGCAGGAATAAATCGACCTAGTGAAATGTCGGACATCACAGATTTTTATGAAAGAGTCGTAACGAATTGAGAGAAATATTTTATCTAACACTTATTCAAATGTGCCCTCTTGCTTCAGTTACATTGGGCAGTATGCTTTTATTATTATAGCGATTGATGGGAAACATAAGCTAGGAAACATATTTAGTGATATTTCACTAGAACGAAAATGAAGGCCGCTCGAATCTGTAACAGATAATGGTAACACGTAATAGCCGTTCAAGGTTCATTGAATAACAGCGCACATTTGTCTTTAGGTTCTCAAAATGGACGTAGCAATATCCAACGATATAGGAACAATGTTAAAGGCGCATATTACAGCCACAAATAACAGTATCGAGTACAAGACAAGGTTGAAAATAGAACGTTCTCGACAGACATGTCCGTTTTGACGAGATACCACTTATTTCAGATTTTTAAGGGAACTCATAATTGTTGCTAGACCAGGACTTTTCTGGGAAAAACTTCCAGGTGACATTTGCTAAGGTCGTTGCTTCAAACGTTGCCATTAATATATACTAGAGTCGATGCATGATGAAATAACGGAAGTTTCTTTTTGTCAAACACATAATGCGAACTAAACCAAATTTCGAAATTACAGAGACCTTTTTTTGAATAGATCTTGACAAACTCTACGGACCCATACGAAACGGCTTTTTAGTTCTTGGTATTTTTTACATTTGAGCGCTATTGCTATCGGGAGAATCTCACAAAATTCCTGTGCCACTAGTAGCCATCTATCTCCCAAGTAAATGAGGGACAGCAATGATACTTCAACAATTGATGCTCCTTCGCAAACTCACAAAATGCAGACTGCAAAAAGCAATGTCCTCCCGCCGATAAAAGAAGTGTGGGAACGCTATGCGTTCTGAAAGATAAAAACGTACTAGTTTGCCCGCCACCTTTTACGCTATTGCACTATTGAACTAATATGCAAACACTTCGGAAAGGAAAAAGGTATATCCAATATTCTCATACTTCTCGACGCGTCAAATGAACTATTTTAACGGATAAATTAGTTCGAGTGGTCAATGTAAGCACAACTAAATATACATATTTAATTATCTATAGAAATACTCCGAGCATTGTAGGTCAGAGGACTGACAAACCTTATCGGGCTCGCGGACAACTAGATAGTCAAAGATAATTTAGAAGCGAGCATTCTACAAGCAAGAATCGGACGATATCTACAAATAGATATAACAGCTATGGAGGTTATACAACGACGGTTCTAGATTTTCGGCTACGCTCTTTAAATCAGTCCGCATTAAATTTTCCCTGTGAAAATAGCTGTTTACGAAATAAGTATGTGTTATACGCTCATTGGACGCCACGCCATTCCCCACGAATTTGATTAGAGAACATCATTTTACGAATCTATATTACGAACCTGTCATTGTCTGAGCTGATCGCACACAGATGCAGAAGCTTTCTATTTCATTGATAAGATAAGATTAAAATTTACTCAGAACCCGTGATTATTTATATAACTATTAATAGAAGACTCGGGCCGAATACACGCAGTGGCAACTAAATACATTTTTAAAGTCATTGTGGTATTTATAACTTACAGTGTTATACGTTGACAATCTACATAATTAAAAATTAAAATCAAATTGCATAGATTACGTACGTTGTGACTACCGAAGTCAAGGGAAAACACCAAAGCTTTATGTTCCACTTGTTTTGTTGTTTTTATTCTATTTTTCATGGTTTTTTCATCTTTGTGCCGTCGCCATCATCTCTCTCTCTCTCTCTCGCTCTCTCTGTTCATAATGCTTAATTTATATATAT
>NW_019214314.1:0-58634 GCF_002532875.2 Varroa jacobsoni
AAATATATATATATATATATATATTTCAATTTTAATTAAATTATTATTATTTTTTTGTATTTTTTATTACTAAAATTAAAAAAAACAACAAATAAAATAGTAAGTATTAAAAAAATAATTAAAAAAATTGTAATATATTATATTTTAGCGTTTTATTGTACAACACTAAAGTAATGTGTTTTTTTGCTGGAGCAAGATGTCCGAGAAAAAGCTCTACTTCGCGATGGCGAGGCGGGTCTAGCAAGTGGCTGCAAATCGATGTACATAGGGATTAGGTAAACATATGGTGACTGCACAACGAGGATCCGTTGTCGCTTCCTTAATAATTTTACTATAAAAGTTTTTCTTCGTAGCGTTTCTATGCTTTTCAATAAATGTTAATTTTTCAGTAAGAATCGAAGATTATAAGTCGTTTGGAAGTTTTGCACTTGTTTTTCATTAGTACCTTTTAAAGTTACTAGTAGCATGGTCTCACTCAATAGCATGGTCTGCTAGGGAAAGCAATTTAAGCTCGCGGTATAGCCTGGTTAATTTAATGAACATGAGCTCACAAGGCATAAAGCTCTCATTGTAGTTTTCTGAGCGAAGGATGCCAACTATCAGAAATGCTTGGAACCATTTTCGAGATTACCTCGGCTGGATATACCACTGGGTTGAAAAAAATCACAGAGAATTTTGTTCTTGTCAACTGCACATGCCTCGGTCGTTCAAATCCCTGTTGTTCCTTCCGAAATAATTCCCATCACATCTAATACACCTGTACCACCGGCTTTTCCCATGCGCTAACATAATTTTCAAATTCAATTGTAGGGATATATCTCAACTACGTTCCTGTTTTCTCTAGGTTTCCTTTCGCGTCTCCATGTTCCTTTTAAGCATCTATTGAACTTTGCAGGAGAACGGAGGAAAGCACAACGAGCCAGATCGGATGAATACGGAGGCTAATGAAATACAGACCTCGTATTCTTCTCCAAAAGGTACGATACCCGTAGCAACGTGTAAATCGGTGCATTATTTGTAAAAAACCCTCACCCTACTTGCCCAGAATTCTAGCCTATTTTTATTTCCAGGATTACTAAATTTTCATAGTAGTACATCTAAATGACAACGCTACTCGGCATAAGTACATACCTCATAAAAATCGGTTGAGAAAACGATGAGAAGAAGTTTGCTTGTTGATTTGGATTTTACAAGCTTCTTCCGGGTTGGCCTTACCTTTGAAGCAATAGTTAGCCTTCCGTGTCTTTGTTTATACGTCATACTGGTGCACTCAGAACTTGACATCTGCAACGATATCAACGATCCATCTCCTCTGTAAGCTAATTCTTGAATAATTCTTCCTCTTAAGTGGTTTGAAATTCCCCTCAAATTGAGTCTTCTGGCGGGTGATTTGGTGATGCCTCAACATGGATTGCTATTTCATATGTATCCGCGTTGGTAAGTCGCCCGCAACGAGAGTTATCTACGTGACCCTCTCGTCATTTTAAAGCCGACTTTAAGCAGAACTTGAAGCGCGTTCTTTGGTGTCCTATTCTCGTCATCCAAAAAACGAAATATGGCCTAGGGTTGCTCAGTTGAAAGAGCTTACAAAATATAAAAAGTAAGTTCAAAAGTTCGAGAGAAATCTTACCGGGAAATCTAAAAAATTGAACGCTTGAAATAAATTTGGTCTGTAGACAGCAGACAAGCAAACAAGTCGAGAACCGCAGGATCGATCATGGGTCGACCATCAGCCGGAAAAGGTCACGTTTTTTTTATCTATACTTTTCTTTACTTAGTGACAGAAATAGGTATGATTCTTTCCGCTCTATATTGCAGGACTTGTGGCTATCTACCTTATGGCTTTGATATAGTTTCCTGTTCCATGTCAGAGTCAATAGAAGCTTTGGCTCAAGACCGTATACCTTTAAGAAAAATGCTGGCCATATAAATCACTACCAATGTCATAAACAGGAATGCAATAAACAGGCTTATGCTATTTCTTGTCTGTTATATACGTATGTGTGCTAATTACACAATTTCTAGGGAGAGGCAAGCAGAATCAAGCAAGAGCTTTGTTATGTGATGACTCGATTTCGAAGACGTAAAACGAGGGCCACGTTGAGTCCAGCCAACGGTGATGGTTACGCAGATGTCGACTCTGTGGTGCGTATCCGACCCATTTTTCTCCTCGCATGATACTGCTGCTACCGGAACCACTCTACGTCACGCATGATCCTCTTCTTCCTTTTATTTGTTGAGCAGGTACGAAGCAGTAGAATGGAAGCCGGCGGCAGTTTTTTGATATGCGGGTAACCATAGTTGCCTGCGCTAAATCCTCGTCGTTCTAATGGTCGCAGTAGCTGCTGTAAGGGCAACAACAGTAGCGGTGGTGGTGTCCATAAGTACCATAAATAAATAGTCACCTAAGTGACGAATGCCCTTGGCTGGCTGCAGTGCATTGTGTATTATGCGTATTATACCGAGACAATGTGTGTATTTGCCGTTTCCTTCGTCGTCAACACCCTCGCTTCTGTTTGTTCCGCATTCTCGATGCTGCTAGAAGAAGGGCAGGACACGGCGAGGACGTAATGCTAGCGGTGTCAATCGTTGTTGCTCCTCTCATCCCTTTTCCTCAGTGGAAGTCGCAATAGCAGTTTAAAATAGCGTATAGCTTAAAAAGCGCAAAAATAAACGCGCCACCGAGAATGAGGAAGCGTGAAGTGAAACACTATAATAAGGATTCCCAACGGGGGTGACGCCGATATGCTCGGACCCTCGGTCAGGCGCTGGGGGGTCAGCCATTATCAATGCTTTCAATAATGTGACGCGCAGAAATCGAAATCGTGTGTTCCGCTTGAGATTATGCCGCGACACTTTAGGGATGTCGCATTGCGAGAAGAGAGATGCTGTTTTCCGCTACCCGGTTCAACTCCGTGTTTGTCTCGTTACCCGCGATAACACAATCGATTGCAGCCAAACCTACATGCCTACTACTATCAACCTGCTACACCAATGCTTCGGCAATCCTTCCCACCTAACTCTTTCCGCTCCACCGGTCAGTTTGAGACAGTCATCGATTTGTGATTTGTAACTATTGCTGTCTAAGTTCGAGTAAGCTAGTCCAACTAACTGCAATTCTGTGCCTTTGAGAACTAACGAGACGTGCGCTACGATGCGAGATGTGCGATAGGTTAATAGATTAATATAACTTTTAACTTTGCTGATATCCAGTAGCGTACTGTTCCATCATATTGACGTCATCCATTATTGCGAAAATCTGCCGCAACACAGATTCGATGTATTCGTTTTTGACGTTAGACGCAGCAACGTATGGATGACCAAGCAATAGTTGACGTGAAACAAGACAGTCATCAACCCCTTGAAAATTAACCTGGAGTATAAAACTAATCGTCGTTCCGGTTGCCGGCATATATATATATATAGATAAAATATCTACACCAGTAACTTAATTCGATCATTTCTATAACATGTTTACGAAGACGAACGGCCTAAATCAATGCAGCATCATTTTTTCAGCTTGTTCGATGTCTTGCAACGTTATGAGGATGCCAGATGATTTTTGCTGTTGCTTATTTCACTATCACATTGTCTTTCTCTTTTGTTATTTTCTCCTTTTGGTAACTCACTTGAGACCTCTTCCCTGTTGCCAGTTTACCCTGGCATTCTTTCTATTATCTTCTATTTCTCTCGTGCCGTCCGTTTCGCCTTTCGATGAGAGGACTTGTTATGAGGCGGATTGGAAAAATGCAAATGAACATTCATTTGACGTAATCTACCTTTACCTACTGATTGCCACAACGGGCACCGTGGGAAGTTTGCCACGTCGTAGTTCCCCCCGAGGGTTACTACAGTCACCTAACCTCTCGTACCCCAATTTGCATCGGTAGGTAGAAAAAGGCCATTATCAACAGGCCTCAGTTTTAGCACATTCGCAGGTCTTGAACGCAAGTTGTTAGTGGTCCTACCTTAGCGGAAGTGAATCCAGGCGGACAGTCTCGGCTTGCGTGCAAATATAACACTGAGGCTGTCTATCGGTTGCACCATCCTTTATATAAGGATGCTCACAAAACGTAAGTAACTACTAAGATCAAAATAATATGATATTACGCTGTCGGGCAAAAATAGGCGTTATCGATATTTTTTTATTTATCCACACTCTTTCACTCTCTATCATCGTTTCTTCACGCTAGAATTCCGTTCGCGATGTTTTCAGTTCGACGATACATTACTGCGAAAAAAGAAGAAGCTAGCGTATCTGTAAAGGCTTCGGCGGGAAACGATAAGCAATGGCTTAAAAACAAGATGAAGGGTAGTAGATCACCAGAGCGGCCAACAAACTGGTCAGCAACCCGCTTCTGTTTGCGCTTGGTCCCCTCACTGTTATCAACACACGCCTATGCCGCTGCTGTAGTTCTATCATTTGCTCTCTCCCTCTCTCAGTTGGTAATTATTATGGTCAATAAAAGAATTCATTATTGTCATCGACACCGCTAGCACCATCGTTATTATATTCATTGTCATTTGTTGACTAGAAAAATTCATCATTTCCTTTGGAAGCACGGCACCAGTGGAACAGATACTCTAACGTTTATGACTTCGATTTCTACAGCAGATAATAGAAGGGGACTCAAGACATACTCGACTGTTGGATGCGTAAGGCCGTTTGATTAAAACAGAAGTCCACAACACCTTCTCGTCATCGCTCAGCGTTCTGAAGTCACGGTCTCATAGAGGAATTTGGGGGCTGTGGGAGCCAAAGCAGACGGCGGCGGCGGCGGCGGCGGCGGCGGCGGCACCACCACCACCACCACCACTCGTCGAACTCGCGAAGTTGAAAAGAATTGGGCAAGTTGCCGATTGCGGTGAAGAGTTATTCGGTCTGGGCTCTCTTATGGGTCACTTGGGTTAGTCTACTTTGTCGTTCATCCGTTCACTCACCAATCCGTCCGTTTCCCATTGGTTGGTTCGTACCCACCCCATACGAAGGTAGTACCTACTTCGAATGTGGCAATGGTTACCACATCATTAAGTTTGCTGCTGCTGCTGCTGCTTCAAGCTTATCGGTCGCAGGTTCGCTCCGGTCGCTAGCTCCGATTCCAGCTCTGCCAGAAGGGATTGCCTGACCTATTGCTCTTTAGCAACCATTCAGTGTATTCCTGCTGATCTCGTCAGCTCGTTCTCTTTCTAGTTAACTCTCGCCTTCAGTCTTATCTCTAGTGGTATTTACTATTTTTGTGGCGTTTTTGTTGTCGACTGGTTTGTCAGCTAATGTCCTTGCTAACCTCACGTGCTACGTGCCGCGAGTAACTAGCTATGCAGTAGTAATTAGAGTATTCAGAATTTCCTCATTTGCTTCGTACCCTTTGAGCTGTGCTACAACTACACGTGAAATCAGCGTTGACCTCATACGTAGGGCTCATTGGCTTTAGAAGCACAGGACTCTGAAAGCCTTTTCACTGATAACGGCACCGAGAGGACCAGATTTGTCTGGCTTATCAGTGGTCCGTGAGTTAGGATACGTGTGTGTATGTACGTACATATGGGACGCGCCACAACGGGAATAGACACGGGGGGAAGGCTTATTTGAAAGGCTTGCAAATTTTGTAACGCTTTCAAAATTCCACATCGAGGGCAGAGCAAAACCTTGTTGAAGTAATAGCTACCGCTGACCAAATCAATAGCCGTTGCCCATATTCTACGTGAAACTTGTCGAATAAACATTATTGTCATAGGAAAAATAACACAAGGTGACTGCCATTGATTGTTGATAATATGAGAAATCGAATAAAAAATAGACGCACGAAGTAACTGTGAACACAGTGTTATAGTGAATACTAAACGGACACCGATAACCGCGTTGAAGCAAGTTCATTGCGAAGCTCAATGATTTGTTGATATTTACTTAAATAAATGAGAAAAATTCATTTTTTCGCCTTAACATGTAAACACATTCATAATAACATGACTTTATTAAATAGTACTGATTTAAATTTGCTACAATTAAAGGGCATGGAGGCCTAAATGGCTTAAATACAAATAAAATCTAGTGTTTAAATTTCAATAGTAAAACTGCCGCTGTAGATTCGGTCAATAAAAATTTTCAGCTATTAACATACGTTTTTCATTTAAATAAGGATATCATGTAATTTTTTTCGGATAGTAAGGTTAGCGCGACAATCTGGAGTAGAGCACATTTTCGTAGACATAGGACAGAGGACAATATAGTCCCAATACAATCCCACGGTTGATAAAAACCAAACCTAAGCTCAGGCCGTAATAACAAGTTCGATTATTGTCATCTTACTAGCTAGTCATTTACAAACGTCTTCGCATTCTAGTAGAACCATGTTATACAAGCTTATAAGCTGGCTAATTTCTGGTTTGCACATTTTCCCTTTTTTCACGATATACAGATATTGTATGTCAGAAATAACATTTGGAATTAATTAGAATTTCGACAGCTTCATTTACACGCTAGACTACGTAGGCTTGTTAGTTTGAAACGTTTTACTTTTGTTCATCCTTCGTCGGTATTCTGGCTGAAATAGTTTTTGCCTAGGTCAGTCTCTTAGTGTTCATTCTTTGCAAGTGGTATTGTTCTATCACATACAGCGCGAGTCCAGCTTTCCGCCTTCAAAAGACTTGCGCTGTGTCTCCCGACCTATCTGGCTTATTTGCTAGCTTGTTTGGAATAAGTACAGAGTTCGAGCCGTTACCACGAAGACATTTGCTCTGCTTGCTCCGTCCTTATCAGCCTGCTCCAACCTTGGCCTATAGTTATTCACGTTAACCATTTTAGGTTACCCGGTATCTCCTTTACCTTGTCTCGTGCTGCTCAGCTTGATAACTATAATCCGCACTGGTTAAGGTCATCTTTTGTTGCTGCTAACCTTTGTTGGGCATTGAAATTGTTCGTTCGAGGGCGTGACAATGACATTTTATTCGAGAGAACGAAAAAGTGTTGAAAAAAAAACGCTCGGCAGCTCAACTTGCATTGCAGCTGATTAAGCTGTGCGCGTCAGGTAATGTTAAGGCGGGTCCAGTGTAGTCTTTTCCCCAGCTGTTCATATCATCGCCGGGTTATGAAGAAATGGTCTTTCCATGTTTAAATAAATTAAGATTGCATAAACTCGACTAAGCATGGATTATGTCGCTGACTGATACAGCAAAGCCTATAAGGCCGGTGGGCTTGAGGAAAAACGCAAAAGCTCTTCTGCTGGAAGAGTCGCTACCGGATCCGGCCTTATCCCACTGCTTCTGCTGCCCTCGTTGCTGCCCTCGTAATGATAAACGAGCGCAAGCAGCTGCTGTATTATGCATTTTTCCTGGTGCAGGTTGAACGAAAACACAAAAAAAGTACACCGGACAACATGTTGCGTTCAGGAACTTCATGCGTCCTCTGCGTTTAGGCTCAGGCTAAATTGTTACTTAATGCTTTGTTTTCTCACACCTGCTTTTGAGCTAGTATCCTCATAAAGTAGATTCGTATCTGCTAAACGTGTCCATGCTAACCTTGCTGGGGTGAATTTTTAGTCAGGTAAAAAAAAAAAAAGTAGAATCCTTATGCACTCATAGCTAGGCGTGATACATCTGCAATTTAGATGCGTTATCAAACTGAGAAAAATGCACTTAATAAAATATTTAAAGATTATTTGTTTCCTTTTTGACAACAGTATATAAAGTCTAATTATATTAATCTCAGGCTGACAATAGAAGTAGACGCATGTTTGTTGCGAATCCTGGTGCCCCCATTCTCCAAACGTTGCCGTTCACAGCTGTTAAGCTGAATAAATTTATAATATTGTCAGTCTAATTTATTAAACCATAAATTGTTCAGCGGAGAAGTTCTTGGCTCCAGAAATCATCTCCAAGGGCATTTCTGGTCGTGGAATCCCGTATCGTGTTGGTATATATATATATATTAAACATGTATTATACTATTTTTTCTCATGCGCGGACTTTGCTGTGGTAAGGTCTGCAGTTGTATTGCACAACTGTATACGCGGCACGTTATTGTGAGCTATAAAAAGCTGTACTATTGAGTTATATATTCCAGTTTCTCCAGAGAAATATATTCTATTCTATCCTGTCAAGTTTATACCTTAGGTCGATATCCGGCAAATGATGCAGCAGCATTACTAAGATGTATCCACCTAAGATGCCTTGCTTCTTCGTTTCTCAGGGGCATCAAAGACTACAAAAGCACACAGACGCCAAGGGCATTCAAAAAGTCTATAACATCACAGACAGTCTGCCGTTAGATTATATGCTGTCCCTCTTGCTCCATTTGTACATCTTACCAGCTGCCTACCTAGAACTTATTTACGCATGTCTCAAAAGACGTTCTTCTTTTTTACGGTTAGGTTCCTTTGCTGATTCTTTGATTTGTTTCTGTCTATTTCCGATGGCGTCTTCACACACGAGATCGTCGCACTAGTAGTGCTCTTTTTCGTGTATCTTTTGCTCGCTAGTAACTGTGAATCCTAGTATCAGAAACCCAGAAATCATTGAAGAACGCTGTAATTGCCGTGGTCGTCCTTATGGTAGTTAGAGTCAAACTTTTCGTGATACAGCTATGGAATGAGACAACATCCATACGTCGGTAGGAGTCTAACAGTTAGACTGATAGTAGCCAACATTGCCCCCCCAAAAACACCGAGAAGACTAAGAAGATTCGAGACGTCGGAAACTCACGTTGCGGGATAAACATTGCGTACAGCAAGTTACGGCAGTTGGAACGCCAGTAGCGGAAGGCTCGAGGCCGACACCCAGTTGACTTATACGGGTTCTTTTCTTTCTGACAACAAAAGCGACTGCACTCAAAGTGCTCGTTTGTCATACGCTGGTCATTTCTGCTTATCCATATATTGAGCATTGTGCGATACTACTGCGACGATATCTACTATTATGCGCCGGTATCATGTGCGCATTGTACACGGTGTAACTGTTAGCGTTAGTCGTGCTCGTAATTCGCGGCGGCTCGACCTAGTCTTAGGCGTTGGCGTTGCCGCACATAGGTTCATGTTTGTCTTGATTGCCGCTTTTCGGTCCCATGTTGAGATTGCAAGAAGCGGCGAGGATCCTGTTGCAGCAGCAGCAATGGATACAGCAGGCGGAACTAGTGTAGCGGACCGGCTGAAGGGCGTGCTGTTTTTTTTGCTTGCAAACGTTCTTGCAATGGGCCTTTGCTGCTAAAGGCATAAGTAAAGATGAAATGGATGCGACAACAAACACTGACAATACCGTTGTTACAACTGTCTTTGATAATTCGACGAGACGGCCCCCAGTTTCTATTGGAATCTATAGAAATACTCTAGTCTTGTCGCCGGCCCTGCCAGTAGCGGTGACAATCTACAGTCGCCTCCGGTTGCTACTAATATCTTCTTTTCTTGTCTGATTGGCTCCTTTTATTTCTTTCTTTTTCCCTTCTGTATATACATCTTCTCAGTTTCCTGTGCTGTAGTATATTTCGGTGCTTCTTTTTCGGGTCGTCGTCTGTATATCTCACGTACGGGTTTAGCCACTGGATCGCAAGTCTTATATCAAGCCCAAGATATCGAGCTACTATGCAGGAAGGCCGGACTTGCCTTCCCCGCCATATGCTCACCGTTCCACTCTCTACGTTGCGAGGGAAAAGAGCGCTAGAGAAGAATTAAACGAATCAACAGATAGGCAGTCAAGTTAAATTTCGCAGGTATGCATCGATTTACGTATTTGTTGTATTGGCTTGGTATCTTTCTAGTTAGCGCTATCTCTAATTCATCCCCCTGCCAATAAATCCTTTTCACCGGGAACCCCTATTTTTTGATGTCGTCGGACCTTTTAACGAATTATTGAGTCGCCTGGGGTACTAAATCGTTGTCTACGTTCTGTTGTTCTAAATGGTTATAATGTAAGCTGATTCAATAGAAGGGGACAGGTGATAGTAGGATATTAAAGAGCGTGCACCTATTAAACATATGCCAATGGTTTCAACCCCTGAAATGGCTCAAGCTAATTAAGACTGTTCCATTATTGATTTGTTTTTGCTTTCTCTACGAAAGGCCACGACTAGACAGCTATTTGTCATTGCTTCAGGGACTTGTCAGCTTGTAGGGGGCTTAATAGAAGCAGTTAAAAAAAATCATCAGAAACATTATTGTACCTTACATTTTACGAAGGGTTACTGAGTTGTTATATCTATCGCTGACATTATTACTAGCTGAGAGGGACATATATTCAACATATTTGGAAAACGACAAAGTAGCTGGCATAAGCCACTGGTTTTCCTAAACCTAGTTTCCGCGTAAACAGTGCCAAAAGAATTGCAGAAATTTTAACAATATAAAGAAACAATTTGTAGAGAAACTTTGAAGCTATACCTGAAATGCGAGGTTGCTTATCGATACGTTTTTTGAGGTACCGTAAACGGCACCTATCTTTTCGACGTTTTAAATGTGACTGAGTTAGCTGTCGTTTTTATATTATTTCCAAAACTTTCATTGTACATGAAAAATTTTAGCCGCTGAGAAGGGAAGATGACATTACTCCGCAGACACATATTAGTTGGACAAAGGACGGCCATTGGTAGTACGGTGGCAAACCCTGCCCCAAAAGCGAATGCAAATAACAAGCTCATATTGCTTATATTTTATTATTTGGTATTTGATTATATGGTCGTTCTATTTACAGCGGTTCCTCTTGTAGAATCTCGTTACCTTACAGTTTTGAAGGTCTCGTACCGTCGAACTGAGCTTATATTTTTACATCATTATTGGTATAGTGAAATGTAAGGAAATACATAATATTTTCAAATGTATATGGAGTAAAATGGGACCTATATATATATATATATATATATATATATATATATAAATATAATACATACAAGTTGCGCTACGCGCATTTATCGTAACCAAAAGATACTGTATATGCAAATAAAGCTATTGATTTATTTGTATATAGCGTCAGATCAATGAGTGAGCAAGCAAAATAACGAATATTGGATGAGCATCAATGAAACAAATTGTCTACTTGACATGTGTTTGATATTTTCTGTATATAAAATAACCGATAGTCTGAGAGGGCCGTGACCGCAAAACGTACCGTAATAGGCACCCATAATAACAGCCATTTAAATAGTTACCCATTATAACTATTGCTTGACTCAAATTTATTTACCTGGCATCTATCTAGACATCTTGGCTTGTGATGACCAGTTTCAGTTTCATCGCTGTGACGCTCGCCCCTTTTGACGTAGACGAAAAGGGCCATGCATAAAAGTGAACATATGAGACTTTTTCGGTGATTTCGATGGACCGCTACT
This sequence comes from Varroa jacobsoni, assembly GCF_002532875.2. Taxonomy (NCBI): domain Eukaryota; kingdom Metazoa; phylum Arthropoda; class Arachnida; order Mesostigmata; family Varroidae; genus Varroa; species Varroa jacobsoni. The sequence goes on from NW_019214314.1 coordinate 11,309, forward strand.
TCGGCCAATATGATGGTTTGGAATTATCTTCACGAGGCGTAAACTTCTGCGTGGCCGCGTGGAATTAGCCGTTCCTCTGAAGCAGACAATGGTCGGAACACAGATATCGTTTCTGAACGATATTCTGTGGACGTCTTTATCATGAGTTGAGACGTTGACTGATATGATTCATTTTATGTTAAAACAGACGTTCGAAAACAATTTGGGTTCTTCACTCTAAGGAGGCCTGTCACTGTATACGGGTGAAGCTAATGAAAGGCATGGACCATATTTAAATTCTCCATCTCGCTGATTATCACAAAATAATTAATTGTGCATGTTTAAAAACATTCACACCTTCATTAGTCATCAGTTTGACTGAAAACAGCATTTTCAAAATGGCACATTTCAGCATCTTATCTGACAGATATATCGTCTCGAAACATCGTATTTCCGCGTCTATGGGAGACTATAAATTGTTATAGGCTATAAATTCAGGGCCCAAAAACATATAGGTTGATCAACGGGAGAGATGGCCTAGAGCGGTCCTGAACCTCTACAACTTATCCTGTCGAATCATGTCGTACGAGGCTTCTTGTAGAATTCACTTCACAGCATGCGTGCGCCATACAGCATAACAAACACCTTTTATCCTGGGGTTTCAAACTGGATCACAAAATAACTAAATTAATCTAAAGATGGCCGCATCTCTATCATTACGAGATAGGTTCTAACTAGAGCTTCGTTAATAATGGTCGTTATGCCAATGACATTAAAAATCTCACTAGTAGATAAGCCTGAGCCCTTTGCTAAATAAGCAACATTCACTTCACCGCACGAACTGCATTCTTTAAAATGGCTCAGTAAAAGGACTCTCGCTATGGATCTGAATGGAACCGCATGGATAGAAATACTTAACAGATGCTACGGGCAGCCTAAAATGTTTGGCCTGATGAATTAATTCAATTATATCTTCAGTACATAATTTTTGAGATTCTCCAATGGTTCGGTAACAACCCAGTGATGCCTATCTATTCACAGGTCTTCAAGCCAACATTCGGTAGAATTTGAACCGATTTCTTTAGCTTCTCTGTTTGTTTGCGGTTTTAAGCGTGATTAATATCACATAGAAACGGTTATCTACGTCTATCTAGTTTTTTAGCTTAGTTTTAGTTTGCGTCCCTCATCTCGTTTTTCCAACTGTTTTTTTTCCCTATATTTAATACGCCATTCTACGGAATCTTTCCGTTAAAGTCACAGACTTCGTAGACGATTCTACGCACTAAAGCAACGTTGGCCCATGTAGGTCCGATATGACTGGCCCTTGATGAACAGAGAACGCGGAATGTGTGTCACGCCTTTTCACCTGTCACCAGTTTTTGAGCTAAAGCTGTCACGCCTAATTATGGTAAAGAGGAATTAATTTTTTTTACTACCAGAGATCTGAAACATGAACACATCGTCGGTTAGTTTCTGCTGGTGAGTTGATGTGGTCAAAAGAGGTGGTGCGCCTGTGTATCTTACGATGTAGTCATCAATAACGAAAGTGTACGTAAATAATGTGTATGGATACGCTCAAAAAAGCGCCATGTACGGTTCGGGTGTGAGAAATAAACGCTCTACGGTCTTCGTTCGCTGCTCACTTTTATGTGCTGTCAGTGTCTCTGTCGTTGCTGCTACCACTGCACGGTTACCGCTCGTTAAATGTAAAACACAAATACTAAACCTTTCCGCATAAACGCCTCTCTAGAGAAGTTCCTTTATGGCGACTTCCGCTCAGACCAGCTCGGCTAGACCTGCCACACGACTGGTGCGTGTTCAGAGTAGACTCAAATTCATGGGCCCGGGCCACAGCATGTAGCGAAAACGATGATAGTACGACGAACTTTGTTAGCCTCATGGAGCTTCGTGGTCGCTACTGGCAGTAGCGGAGCTGCTGTTGGAAAATTTACATGCGCACAGGTACCAAACACCACAGGGCCGGCGTTTGAAAGCGTACACAGACTGATGTTCATTCACGATAGTGCATCGTGACATACAACAGGGAGACTGACGAGTGATGGTGCCAGTAGAAAGACAACAAACAGCGACGTATGGGCCGGGGACAACAAGACGTGGAGGCATGGTAAGTGCTGAAGTGTCGTGGTATAGAGAGCAGATTGGAACATACGCCTGGCAGCTGTGCGAAAACGAATGCAGCTTTCTACCAGCCGCTATTGCCCTTAGACTGGCCAACTGGTCGAAAAGCTAGGGTTTACAAAGCGTTCAATTCAAAGAAAGTTTGTATCGAAAAATGGCGTTAAAGGCTGGCCGAACGTTCTGTGTGCTGGCTAGCTATTTTTAGTTGAACTGGAGTTAGACAAGAGAGGAACCGTGGAAAGAAGAAGTTATGGGCGGTGAAGGCGTTGCCGCTGGGGCGAGGACGAATGCCCTACCGAGAGCGCCAACAACAAAAAAGCAAAATGCAAAGAGAAAACGGCTTTGTATCTCAGTGTTCTGCTTTGTGTTTGTGCGCATCTGTTCGAAGAGTATAGCGAACGCAACGCTCCGATGGGCCTTTCCTGTAAGTGGGTCGTTCAAAGGAGACAACTACCAACAACACCGACTCCGCGTACGCAACGATCATCGGTGACCTTTGATCCTTGCAGCTACTGCTACAGCATTTTTCTGTCTCTTATTTCTCTCTACCTTATGCACCCTTCCATTAGGTATTGTCACGCAATTGGTAACATACAAATTACAACCTCACGCTGAAGTCTAAACCGTTTAATCGTCTGAGCAATTCAGATAAAGCGCACTAGCGAGGAACTCAAGATTAACTTGGATCGGGCATGTTAATGGCCCTAATACCTACCTGCTCCCTAGCAAGCAACGAGAGTGGCAAATACGACAGGGACTGGACGGTACCGCCCTATCCTCAGTGTCTTGAGCTTTAACGAAGGGGTTTCGAAGAAGGGGCTGACGATAGGGTAGTTAAGGCCAGGCAAGAATACGCGAACGGTTTCACTGTAGTGTACAGAAACACAGACGTAGGCAAACAAACAGTCTCCCACATTCAGCGCCACAGGATGCAATACGTGATAAATACAGTTAGACACTCACATATTCTACGTAGAACATGATTCTGTGTATGATGGGCGTATTCAATTGACAAACTGAACGATATGCACATAAATAGAATACAAATCGAATATTAAGTCTTTGTTGGATAACAAAGTTCTACTTGATCGGTAAAGGTCGCATCTTGCTCGTGTTGTGGCGTATGTTTGCCTACTTGCAGCCTGAAAATTAAACATACGACGATGATAAGAACCAAAAGTGAGCCAGCACAAGAAGGGACCGCGTTACAGGCATACCGGAAACAGAAGTCTATACATTTCACCTTCATATCCTGTTTCAGATAATAAAAAAATCTGCAGTTTCTGTTCAAAGGCCAGTGCATTGTGATATAAATAAAAAAAATCCTAGGACTGTGTGTTAAATGATCCAGTCGGCCTGTTGTTAAGAAAATATGTTCAATACGAACATTCGTTTCCTTAATCAAGCATCCGCGCAGGCGATCTAAAGTCCGCTTGTGTAGGGATATTAGTTTGGCCACGTAGTCTTCGCAAGCCATGGAAAGCTGCCATCTGGAGTATTCAACGAAAAACTAAAATTGGGAAACATCTGTCGTATTCTTCACTTCCACATTAGCCTTACGCACCTCGGCTTCCGTATGCTGGCTGTTGCAGTGACAACATTCAAGTGACACTTCGCTAAGAATCCAGGACAGTTTTGCTTTTCCACAGGGCCTCCCGTGCTCTACACAAAAATGCACACTTAAACATGTATTGTCACTACGTCGGTTCGACGCACGCACGTAATTGCATATAAGACGGGGGTAATGATCGTATCTCGAGTAGCGACACAGCGTTGAAAGCGCCACACTAGCGGGAAGCATGTGCCATTTACGTAAAGGCGTGTCTAGGTCCAGTTGAGAAGAAAGTGAGACGAAGTGATATAAACTGGGGGTAGCGCTATCCTCGTTGGCGCTACCATGAAGTTCCGTTGCGCGGCATCGCTGACCATAGAGTGGGACGATTTCAAAGCGGAATGTGGAGCTGTTTCGGGGCAACTCGACGTATATGCGGGGGCTCAGTACACACAGTAAAGGAGAACATGTGATAATATTTCCCAGTCTTATTTGAAAAAGTACATACGCTATTATATTAGCTCGACAAACACCTCTATAGCGAAATCATCCGTAGGAGATATAAGCACCCTTAATTTAATGTCGCCAAACGGAGTGGATATCCTTACTGTGCCTGCATTATTCCACCATACAAAATCACTTACAATAGAGCCATTTCTTATACGATGTTCATTCATACAGTTCAGTGTATCAAACTACACGCCATATATATATATATATCGCACTAATGCTTGAATAATGATCGGATTATACCTGTATATCAATGCTTATATATTCTGTACTGTAAATAAATCTAGTATGCTTGCGAAGCCATTTCAATGCTTTAGTTGTTCAATTATACAAAAAAATGATTTTTTTCACTTAGATTAACGTCGATCAGACCTTACTTACCCATAACTTACTTACCAATAAATTTTTACCCCAGATTTCCTTGAACTTTTTCCGTTCAACAACTTATTTTCTATCATTGCAAATTCATCGCGCTTACACACAAGTAAACCCAATAGGTGAATTGCGCGTATGCTCTAGTATTAGTGAACCCCATGCCTTAGAGCTACTGTATGTGGCCGATGTTTGAACGCAATTTCGACAGTCATTCATGTTTTATTACCTGTTTGAAACCTAACTTTCACTTTATATTACCTCACATTATCTTTTACAATTTATTTCCCACATTTTCAGACAGGTTTCATAACTCTAACTGTCTCTTAAAAAGAATCCAACGGTCAAAATAGCCTGTAGCGCAGCTCTTATTAAACCGTCAGACTATTTGTCTTTAGCAGTGTCTAAAGCCTATCGCTCTTTGGGGTTCGTAGGCTACCTTCCAGAACTATTTAGCGCCATAAGATGTCAACTATCATCACAGGTGGGTAGATAAAAATAATTTGTGCTGTTAGTACACCTTGATCGCGTTCAGTAGACAGAAAAATGGGTCACATTCGGAACACGAGCTGCCTTCCGAGGACTGGATTGCTTTCAACGATGAGCGTAGATTACAACGTAGCAGGCCAAAAATCCTACTTTCACGCACTGTAGCAGTGTCAAGTTTGTTGGTCTCAACGTCTATCGCTTTATACTCCTAACACCCGCTGGAGCTACTTACCTAATTTCGAAGATGCTAGGACCAGAGCATCCGGACCCGTTACCGTAACCCAATAGGCCAGGACCATTTCGCTTCTACGAACCATCCAACACGGCTGCCACATTCACAACATTACGAAAATAGTCAACAATAATGTAAGCGCACATTATAAACGAAGTATCGAAAAACACTAGATACCCTATATATATATATATATTACAAGTGACAAGGTTTTTCGTTAAATGGGCTGTTGTTAATTTTACTAATCTAATATGGCTATTTATTTTAGCAAAATAAGAATATTGTTAAATCTTTGGTCTGATAGGCTATGAGACTACTTCTTGGATATTATTAACCTAGATTAACATAGGTCTAGATACCATTCGATAAGCTATTTTTGAACGAATTAAGAATAACTTACCGAGAATGCAGTTAAACTTATTGTTTGCTCAATGCCCTAGCCTGTTAACAGATCTGATAGATGTGTCAATTGTTAAAGAAACCCCAAAATTTATAATATAAAAGAGAAATTCTATGTTTGTACTAATTAATGTTCCACCAAATAAGAGATCGTCGCTTTAACCCTATAGATCAAATAACATTTACAATTACTTAGGAAGTGAGATGACCTTTTTTCTAGGGAGAATGTCTTCTTACGAGTTTTCCGCACACAGACTTGCTCATCAGCTGCAAGATTTTTTGGGGCTTTTCCTAGAACGAGGTTTCAGTAAACATGCGAGTTCCTAATGGCACATGTCCGCTCAGCAAGTCAAGGTTGTAGGGGTGACACGGGAAAAAGGTGGCGAGCGAAATGAAAATTTTATTTTACCAAAATCATCCACTCTTTAGTTTCAAGGGGTCATCGTTGGGTAACGCAGACCTTTTTTAGGACATTCTGTTTAAGGTAATGTTCAACAATAGATTTAAAAGGTCAATGTAAACATCGGCACACTATACTAAATCATCTAATGATGCATTTCAAGTCGATTATGAACAATGTTGACTGTGAGTGATCGGCAGCTCGTCATACGGCTCTTGATTTAATATTCTGCAATCCAAGTTAGAGTAGTTACTTGAAATCAGTTAGTTAAGTTGGGTACTATTGATGCGCCCAGCGCTTATTGCATCCGATACGTAGTTCTGACTGCATACCTTAAAAATATATAGTTTTTAATAAATTTGGAAGGTAACAATTCGTTGTTTGATGTTAAACCGTCCGTCAATCAACTACCTGCGTGCTGCTGCCAGAGTACGCTTGCCATTAACAAACGGCAAAATGGCAAAAAGTTGCATTAACAAACGTTTCAAGCATGCGGACAAGGTAATCATTAGTGTTTTTAGTGGAAAACCATTTCGACATCGGTGAAATAGCGTCTTTCTTTTATAAACAAACATGGCGGTTTCCGGTAAAATTACAATAGGTTCTCTTCGAACGAGCGTTCAAAAAGCCCCATTTATTTAGACTCTGTTTGAAATGGCTCTCTTACGCTTGTAGACGCTTGAACATTGTGGGCTACTACCTTAGGAAAGCACTGTATGTTTACCAGTTGAAAGGCTATTATTGATCATCTTTCGGGTCATCCAATGGGGCGCAGTCGAGAAAACGAGCATGGTCTGTAAACCTGTTTTTTTTTGAACAACAATAATGAAAATGATTTTTTGAAAGAACGTTATACAGCCAATTAGTTAGTCACAATATTTTACTAGTGGAGTCCATCTTCAAGTAGCGTATTGCTGTGTACATTTTGCGTGCGCATGCGCATCCGACATCAGAATCAATCGTAAGCAGTTATTATTGTTATTGTAGAAATACCGACAACAATGCCATGCAGTGAATAGAGCGCGATTTTTAAAATCGGATTTTCCGCGCCTGTATAAATTCGATCGTTGACATTCTTGGTACTCATCCATTACTACTAGTCCTACTAGTGTTGTACCTTCGTATCCCGCGTTCGGCAAAATATTTGTGTTTGTACAAAAAGGAGCTGTACCTGATCATATGCTGTATAATCTGCTTGTCGAAAGATTGCAAACGAACATATTGTGAACAAGCTGCAAAAAAGAGGTAATAATATTTAGAAATACTATTGATAAAACGATATATTGATGACGGTCTTCTAGTTTAGACGCGTATCTTTTTTTTTCGCCATTACTCTGGTGTACATACTGAATAGTGCCTGCGTCTCTCTAGTGGAATCTTTCTATGATCTTGATATAGCTGCCATGCTAAGCTTTGATTCTGCCGTTCATATAAGAAAAGTTTAGGCGTTTACTGCTAGAGTCTATAGTAGCAATTTGCAATGGGTCTCTGAGGTGAAACCTGTATTGTATTATACCATAGGTTACCTGTACGAGCTGATTAATATGAAATAATCTGGAATAAGGTTCTAAGAAATTAGGCAACTAATAAGGGGATGGAAGGCAGACGTAATCGACTTATCATAATAACACGCATAGCCATACATATTGTATACGTATAGTTGACGATTGAGCTCGTATAAATAAACCCATAGAGGTATGGCCGCATATTATAAAATAGCCAACATCTGCTATTACATTTCATATTTGGTCGTTAATAAACGATAAAATTTACTAAATTGAGGTGAAGCTTTTGCCATACTTATCTAGTTCTAAGTTAGTTTTTTTTTTATTTTTCGAATTTTAGCCATAGTTGCATTGTGACGAAAGAGCAATAGTTGTTAATGCGATAGATAGAACATTTTAATTAGAACATCCGATAGGATTCATTATTTGCGTCTATGCTTCTTGTCCGAAGAACTGAAGATCCAGGGCCAGCCGTCAAGCCTATGTGAAGATAGTATTGCGTTCATCTAGGTTAGACAACTCGCTAAACGCAGATATTAAATATGGATGTTTCAATATTTGAATATTTAGTGATTCGTTATCGTTGCTAGCTACGGGTTACAAAGTGTCCACGAAGAAGAGAGAGCACGCCTTTACATTACATTACCATCCAGTGGTCGTCGCGTATTTCCTAATAACTATGGAAACATAATACGTTAATGTAAATGTGACGTAACGGCCATTAACAGGGCCAGAATCCGCTCAAAAAATGCCGTCTTGTGGAGATATCCCTTTGCGCGATTCTCGCGAATACAAGCAAACGCCATGCTGAAAACAGCTCGTTCATTTTCTCGAAGATCTCGCATCTTCTTCTGTAATAAGAAATAGACGCATAATCGTAGCTCTTCATCGTATAGAAAGTTGTTTTATCTTACAACAGACATATATTTAGCTGTTTGCTAACAACAGATGTAAGTCCACTGAACGAGGACAAATTATGTGTAAACAGAGAGAATGTTGTCTATGTTTCCCAGTTCCGAAAATGCCCAAAATTTCACATAACAATTAAATATTTTGACACTTTTCATCAAATGACACTTAAAAATGGTTTTGTATGGTCGTGGTTGATTAGCAAGTTCCAATCCAAACTAAGTTAATCTAATTCATCCTACATGTGGAAGGTTATTATTGGCGCGTACCGTCCCATCACGATCCTAAATGTTATGCTTTTGGGTAGTCTTACGTTCGTCTTAGTTGCTATCCAAAACATCTATACAGTAACCACTATGAAGCAGACATGATAAAATCTACACAAGGATCGATAGATCGACTAGACGAACGTTTATCCGCAAATAGACCTCCATTCGGCCGTAATAGATTCGAATATTTTTTTCGAGCATATATGTCACGACTACTTTTACAGGGTTGGCAGCGAGTCGATGTTACCACACGGTGGCAACCGTCATTCGTTATAGTTATTTGGTATATAAAGCAACGATATTACATATACAAATAGATAAATGCGTTATCTGTTTTGCTCAGCCTTATTTGTGCTTACATGAAAAAAGTAACATGAGAGGTTAGCTGGTGGGATCCAGCTGAAGTAGATACCTTCACTTACAACATGACTTAAGCCTGAAAGGTACAACGCATTTTGCTTCTCGTTTCGGCCAGCGCAAGATGCTCTTAGAGGCTCTTTTAAGGGCGATCATCACTCAACGTGAGCTCATCATTCGAGCAGCTTTTCGCTGGCCTCGAGCCCCTCCTTCTGTTGCCTGGTCTGCCCGAATGCATTGTGCACGCGCTCGAAAATGGGGCGGTAATGATTCAGTCAAAATCAAGCTGAAAGGCTCTCCGTCTTTTCTGTGTGTTTCTCGTTGAGGGCATCAAGCCTTCCCGTAATCAGCATGCATGAGCCTCTTTTGGCGTCCTGCAGGCATCTCTATGAACGTTTGTAGCCTTGCTTCTCCTACAGACCACTAACCTTCAGCTCGTTCCTCGTAGCGTGGCGTTACTCCGAACCTTATCCTACCAACCTGTTTGCCGGTAGTAGTATATATTTTCATTACGAAGCGACGTCTGACGGCATGAAGCGTCCATTCCGTCAGTCGTTTCATCTTCTCTGCTTGGTCAGCCAGGGGATTCGCTGTGTGGATGCTCACACAGATGATCGGATAGCGAAAGGGATGTTCCACCTAACAGCCAACCACAACGGCTTCCGCTATTATGGGCCGTCACCCTCAACTACTGCTTTTGATTGGTCGAAGCACCGCCGAGCGTCCGTTGGGTGTTTTCGTAGGGAACAGTCCGTTTTCGCCCTCCAACTGGTTCGCAAACATCTCAGGCCTACGTACGATATGGTATACCCACGTTGGTTTGTCGTAAAGCCCTATGGCCGCAAACTCAGCTTTGGTAGTGCGCATGGTCCCTTAGATCTGCCAGCTGCGCGGAGCGAAGCACAAGTTCCTCTACAACAATGCTGCGTTAACGGCAAGGACAGGTGGGGCAGACCGCTAAAAGGTAACACGCCTGGCAAAGTGGGCTCACTGAAAGCCTACAGAAAGCTTCTTCCATCTGTATGGCCAGCAACCCGCCTTCAACGCAATCAGTAGTGCCGTCATTGTAAACAGCGAACTCGGTAGTGGTAGACAATGTGCGACGACATTTACGGGGCAGCATAGAAACGCTATTCGGAACTCTCTCAGCGGTTTTCTTCTAGGTACGTAGCTTGGCCTAACTGCCCCAACCATAGCCCGACGCCCCCGGCACAGTACGCAGCCTTGGCAGGCCCAGCCCGCGTTCGTTGCTGCTAGTCAAATGTTGACCGTTCGTACGATGATGACTTTTAGCCGTTTCAACAATATAATAAAGTGCAAAGAAAAGGATGGCAGAAGGAGTGGTGGAAAATATGCCCGTATTGGACAAGGCCGAGTGATTATCCAGTGAAGTTCAACGTACGGTCAGACCGATGGTCTTTGGAAGCTTCATGCTCTGTACGGTAGCACAGAGTAAAAGCTAACAGATCAATGCTCTAAGAAAGTTTAACTCTCTGAAGAATTTGGGCTGCGGTGATGACTTGAAAGTCTCATAAGAAGTGTTACGTTTATTTGTTTCGGATGATTTTGAGGCCATTTTTACTTGCACAAAAACAAGCCAATATCAGACTTCCAGCATTCTATCGGTCTTTTTCCGCCCTTTTTATACTGTCTATAGTAAATTGCCGGTAGTCGAGGTTACGCTGTTTTACTTTCTATAGGGAAGTAAATAATGAGCAATTGTAACCCATAAATATGCAAACTGATAAAAATATCCTATGCAATACTTATTTAAATATTGGCGTATAGAAATTTGCTTGTCACACTTCAAACTTTACAACAAAGGAATATGTATCGATCTTTATATTTACGCTTGGCTGAAAAACAGTAACCCACTAATGACTCTAGTTGTGAACTTGCTCGATGTGGGTCAACCCTTTACCTTTCACGTATCGGTTGGGAACCTTTTATTCTCCAAACGGCGTTTTACATTCAATGTTACTTACGTTTTCACTTGCCTGAGTACAGGCATATAGAAGCAGAGTTTTTGCTGTTACCTGTGGATATGATATATTTTTTACTCATTAAGGCTGTTGTTTCAGGGCAACTGTTGTCTATATAAGGACCCTCTTTCCAGATTGTCATTACAAAAACTAATGTACCATATATCTGCTTGAAGAACGTGTCTTTTTAATACAATTTTATATTAACTTACAATTTTATATTTTATATATTAAAGAATAATTATGGCCTACTTATCTTTTTTTCGATCAGCAGACGGGCGCTACGAATATGAGCATTTTTTTCATTTCAATACATAATGTGTATTCAAGCTCTAGATCAGCTAATCTTTTACATGCTTTATTTTTACAATATTAAGTTAATGTTTCGTACGCACACTAACTTATAGTCTCAGATATTGTTTCCATTCAGCTATATGCGCAATTTTTTTGTTAAACTAAGTTGTCTCGTTGGAAAAACTCCACAGTAGACTTGGCTCCCATTGCTAAAATTCATCACAAAGACGTCTTGCTCTAATCCTTCTAATTTGTTTTACGTTTCCGCTTATCAGTGTTATTTTTGCCGGTTCATAGCTGCTATATCTACAGGCACAACTAATAAAAAATGTACTCGTCGTACCAGTGATATCTAGATCCTTAAAAGCACACTAATTCCGTTAGTCAGACTGGTCGGTATCACATCTGTGTTGTGGTGCCTCGTTTCTGGCTTCTTGCCACTACAATAGACTTTACTTTTGCTGCTACTGCGCTCTTAGCAGTCCGCCAGCAGCCTTGTTTACAGCCGTCCATCTCATCCGCGCGCTTCCAGTTAGCTGCCAACAATGAAATCAGAAGGTTTAGAATGGCATCAAGGATGGCGACTATTCTGGTGGTGCCGTTACTCCTGATATAGACGGCTCTTTCTTTTCTAAGGTGCACATATGTATGTTCGCGAATGCGCGTGTCTAGCCGTCCTATAGCTGTGATCTTGCCTCGGGCAGCGTAGATGGCACCTACAGCCTACCTAGCGAGAGGTTAGGTAGTTGGGTTGTAAGTGCTCCAGCCAAGTTAGTTGTGCTGCACTATAGAGATACTCGTAATAGTGAGGTCTATGTAGAGATTCGGAATAGTTTCTGCTGCCAGTATCTCTGACTAGTGCTGGCACTGGTTCTTACCGCAGTAGTCCATTAGCTCCGCAAAAAAGATAGTGTTGGACAGGAGAGGCAGAAGGTCTAAAGTACTGCAAGGCTGTGGTGCGTTCCACGGAGCACTAGAAGAATGAATTGGCAAAAGTATGGAATCAGGCGGCTCTATTTGGTTCATCGATCGCAGGAGGTATCTTTAGCCTCCAGCTAAGGCTAGCTACTGATTCTAGAAACAGCATGCAGAACGACTCTAGCCAGCTGATGAAAAGCCCACTACAATTCGATACCTCCAAAAGATTTCTCTTCGTGTTTGTTGATGGCTCATTCCCTCGTCGACTTTGTTGTCGTCGTTGCCATAGTCACCGGCCCCCTACCCCCTACATGCTTCAATAGGGCGCTACACTAAGAGATAGAAGTCCACAAAGATTTTGCAGAAGAAGCTGAACCTCACGAAGTCCCACGGACAACTGGACCAGCGAATCAGGGAAAAAGAAAAAGGGGATAGAGAGAGGCATGGGGAAGGAAGAAACGGTAAGAGCAAAAACCAAGTCAGCTATACAAGATAACGTTACTAACTCTACTACTGAAGCTAGTGCAATCGAAGCCAAACGACACGAGAGAGGAACGAATAGAATCTGCGCTGGTAGACAAGGTAGCCCACCAGCACACTGAGCACTGCGAGGGACAAAAGCGCATAACGTACAAGAGAACGCGAGACATGTACAGATCCCAAAGTGAAGTAGTCACGCGGTGAGATCTTTACGTTGTTCGTTCACGCATTGCGAAGCAAGGAGAAATAGCGTTCATAACCTATTGGAACTGTGTCAGAAGGTTTAACTAATGACCCGTATTTCGTAACAAACAATCGTACATGTCTCAAACAAAATCTTATCATATGCTCATCCGTTTAGAACTGCTAAGCTTCCGCTTGCACATATATAACGGCTGCACTAAATGTAAGGCCCGTATTTTCTATTTAAGGTACTAATACCCATTGCGCAGAACGCACGAAGCCCGCAAAATTACATCGGTGTCGTCAGAGGGCCACGGGTTAATAGCGTGTCGAGAGAAGCAACGGCAAGGCAGCAGCAGTGTAGACGCGAGGGGATTTGCAGGCACCCGGTTGTCCTGTCACCCAGAAAGTGACAGCGGAGGAACGAAAAAGAGACGGAAAACAGGCAAGGGGATGTAAGTCCTCGCAGACCGGCCTGACATGTTCGGTACTCCTCACGGTCCACGCTCGCGAAAACACCAGCTTACCAGAACCAGCCACAGCTTTCATTTCCAACAAAGCGCCTTGTGCTAGTCGAAGCAACAGAAGAAACCGGTATGCAACGTCCTTCTCGTGTGCCGGCGGCCTCGTGCGCTGTTGACTTGCATCCGTGATTGCCCCATCACTGGCGTTGAGACGACTGGCAGCCGCTGCCAAGAGCGTATCTGAAGGAAGGAAGAAGTGAAAGATTGAATGCAACGTGGATTCTGACACGGTAGCTAGCGGGACAGGTACCGGCATAGGCTTGCGCCAAGGGCAAGTATACAATGCCATCGATGTATCGAGCAACAGAATAGGACAAAACGTCATCCTCGACGCCGGCTGGAGCTGGAGAGGCTCGCGGAAAAGCAAGCAGTGGGAAAAAGAAGGGGAGGAAACACAAAACAGTGAAGCAAAGAACACGAGTAAGCCCATGTAATGATAATCGAATGCGTTGGTCGGTGCCCCGAAGAATGCACCTCCATCGAAACTGACGGCAGCATGCTAGTTATGGTAGTGAAACACGGATGGCGGCGGGGTCATGGCTACTGAGGAGAGTTAACGCTCTTCTAACCAGTCAACCACAGACGACTTGTCCCCTACCACCACTCAACAGCCGGTATCTTCGCGTGCCTGCCTTCGATAACAAGGAGCCGAGATTTTGACTGTAGTCAGCAAGCTATCACCCAAGAGTTAGGCAAGCAAGGTTTCGCGTCAGAGAATCTGCCCAGAAATTCGGGCTGCGTGGCCGCGAAACTCAGATATGTTGAAACCGCCTCTCTCGTTTCGCTTTCAACGAGACGCTGTGGCCTCTGTCGCCATTAACGACGGTCTTTAGCTCTCCTCGCTTCGATCGTCGTACCGCAGAAGAGACGATAGAGAACAATACGCAATGCCGTAGGTAATATGCAAAGCAGGCAATAGGGAAGACATTCATTGGAGCCCTTCTGATGCTAGTCGTGATACTGGTATTGCGACTGTGGGATATTACGATGCTTCGACAATGGCAATTATAGTGACAATAAAATGAATTGTATGCCTGTACAATGTTCTACTGGACAGTGGCCGGACGAGACATTGGGTACCAATCATAGAGGATGAAAGCGAACAAAATGGGCTGGAACAAATAGGGCAAAGGGACCCAGCGAGCAGACGCAGACGCAAGCGTGACACGGGGCTTGTTCTATGAAGGGTCAAGAAGAGCTTCTATGAGACGCAGTAAGAGCGATTGAGATAGAGGCAAACAATAAAACCAAGAGCCCCCTTTCTCCTTGCATACGAGTGTCCTCAGAAGAGAAAGGACAAGCCAGAGAATAGAAATCAACGTCGATCCACCTGGAGAGGCTGTCTGTGAGTCGTGTCGGGCGGCGTTACCTACCTGGGCTCTCTCTGGACCTTACTTGTCGCCTGCCGAATTTCCACCGCTGTCACTGCTGTAACACTCAGCGTCAAAGCCGCTAAGAAGGAGGCGGATCGAAAGCGAAGAATAGATTTGTCATGGAGAGTATTTCCACCACCACCATGACCCACCAAGAATAAGCGGAAGAGTCCGACAGGAAGAACAGAGGGCTGAGCTAAAAGCTGAGCAGTTTTTCGTGCTACACCTCAGTCTTCAGACTTCTTTAAGCAAGGCGCGTGCGTATAGCTAGTGGGCCAGTTGCTTTGAACGTGTCTGTAGTTCGCGCTGAAGCATTTCAATCTCGTAGGATTTTACAATCGGAAATTTTTTCCTTCTTTCCGCAAATATCTTTAGTTCACAGCTGACTCTACTAGAGGTTCTATCGTTGCTACTAAACTGGTGTGGATCGCTAGGCCTATAGTGCCGGGACTCAGCAATTAATTGTTTCACCCTTAGAAGATTAAATGTGCTGGATCATTACAGGCTGTAGTGTGGTTTGGCGTAAGCCGGCCATTCTTCATGGCCTGGCAGTCACGCACGGTCGAGCGGCTCTTGCGAACAGGATTCTTCGAGTAGTATTTGCAACCGCCTACGCGTTTAGTCTGCTAGCCGGATCAGGTACGATACAACAGTGCACGACTAAATTAAGAATATTGTCAAAACGTACCATTTCCGTGCATATAATTGGAATGTACTATATAGCCGATTTTCCTATAATCTAATTTTACCATACCAGAAAAACATCGAAAGATATTTATTCATCTATGCATTGTACATGCTTATATTAACTAAATCGCCATCTTCATCACAAGCGTACAGATAAACTTATGTTAAATATGATAAAATATCAACGCACAGTTCGGCGGTTGGTAGGTGATCTTCGTGCCAACGATCTTCATCTGTCGAGCACATGCACCTATCAAACAAGGACTATTGTGAAGATTTAAAAACATTCTTGACATGCCTTGAGCGCTTAATGGTTGATCTAAGACCATAGATTGCGTTCGTGGAACATAGGGGCGTGCCTCCTCATCAAGAAGGAGATCCTTTCGGTCCACTGATAATACTTGCTGTTATAGCTTATTAAAGACACACCCCTGTCTAAGGTAACCGGTCCAATTAGAAGAGTCCCCATTAATATGCTTTTAATTGTGACGAAATTAATTTCTATTAGGTAAGCGCAGTCCTGCCGTTGTTTCTACCATATTATCTCTCAACTTCATTGCATCAAGCTGCTTCAAGGTAATTGACTTTTCCAATTTCATACCTATTAAAAAAATCCATAGCAACCAATCTTTAATATGGAATTAGTATTCAAATAGCTTCTATGCAGCGCATATACAATCCTACGAATAAATAAACTTAGCTTATGCTTATCCGGTCCAAACAGTGAAGTCTGTTATAATTATGTCTCTTATTCTGTCAACTAAAACCATAGAAGAGTAGTAAAATTTAGAATAGAGAATTTATTTATTTTCTTCTCCGTATCGTTTAGGCCGACTGAAAGGTGCAACCCAAAAGGCAAAGCTTCTAGCACTATCTGCTTAGAGAAACTAAACGTAATTTAGTTAATGACAAGCAGAAAAATTATTATTTTCGGCTCGGATTATTATATTATTAATTTCGGAGAATTTTCACACCACTAAGTTCTATGTTTCACTGACTAAACACGACAGATGTATAACAGGCACAGTTTGATAAACAGACAAATCTAGCGCGATTTTACACAAAACATTCGAACTCATACTTATTAATTACATAACTAAAGTTGCATATTGCTCGATGACAAAATATCATAGTAGGTCCTAAAGGATGCGTGACAGAACTTGCTTGCAGCTCAATAGCCGGACTAACTAGTTGAAGGTCACGTTTCGCAATTCTTAATTACTCCTGTAGACGACGGCTTCATGATAGAAGTCACATGTGTGCCATCTTGAATATATGTATATATACATCCCGTTCCGTCAAAATGGCCGCCTATTACGACGGCTTTTCCAATTCAACTTTATTAGCAACTAAATCGGGACCGGTCCTTGCTGTCACACACTAACGTTTTTCAGTATTTTCACTAATCTTGTAATGATATTAGTTTTAGTTCTGTTATTTTCATTACGGGTCAAATTAAACACGGGATGATTTCGGGTCATTATGCATAGTTCCAACGTGTGCATGGAAGTTAGCGCATCAGCTTTCGTTATCCCTTTCGTACGGTAAATGTAATACATATCAACAAATTTCAGACCTTGCAATATGATTAAAATATATATATTTTGATCATGAGAAATTTTTCTCTCAAAGCACGCTTTTCTCGTCTGACCATTGACTCGTACACTAAATCGCTCACCATGCGGTGGTGGGTCTGAAAACTGAGCAGACATTCATCTCTCAGATTCACTAATACGCCGCTTGGCTGATGTACGCATCGACGTCGTTTATCAATGGAAGGAGTTCCGATGATGGACGTTCACATCACTACACAGCTCGTGTCTAACCTATTTTTCTTGACTTTGCTCTCCACCGGCTATGCTCTAACGTATCTTAAGAACGAAGATACGAAGAAACCACCCGTAAGGCTTACTAGTGCTGTTCGTTACGTCTTCGAGTAAACTCCCGTAGAAGCAAGTAGCCTTATCAGTATTAGCATTGATTTTCAAATGAAAATTGTGGCTTACACGTCAGACATCTATCTGGTAGCTTCACTAACAACAGCCTTGTTGCAAAAAGCATTCGCTCTCTAAACAAACAGTTTAATGGATAATAATAAACAGTTTGAAGGAAAAATGGAAAGGTCAAGCCAAGAAACGTAGGCACGCACTGAGAAATTGTGTCTGAATCTACAGTTATGAGAAAAACTTGTCCAAGCTTTAGGTTACCGTGGTAAACACGGTGGGCAAGAACCCCCAATGTCCTCCTGAGTACAACAAATTTGATAGGTCAGTAGAGGAGCTTACCACGTGGTTGTTCAAGGTGCATCTGAAAATGCCATTATAGAGCGGAAAAGACGAGTTCACCCGCTTCTCGAGTGGACGAATCCAGTCAATCTGAGAGGATTTAAACAACTTGAAAAATGTACTCTTCAACAGTTATTCACTCAAAAGCTGCAACTACGCAGTTGTATCTAAAAATTAAGGTTCTCCTAGTACAATCCAGCTTGCAGCGTACCGCAAACATGTAGCTGTCTACCTTTTCTGTATGACTGGCTCGACTTCAGTGAAAAACGTTTGGTCTCACCATACTATAACATTTTCAGTTGTATTATATTAGACGCATGCGGGTTTATGCGTCGGCTTACATAACTAGTATATTCTTAAGACGCTAGTTCTTAGAAACTTCTTAAAGGAATTATGCTACGTGACGTCACTTGTCAGCCAGTCAATCGTTCTACAGTAAGGTGTTAAAATTAATGAAATGCGGAATACTTTGTCCGGAAACGTTTGGTGACTTCGTGCATTACTGTTTATATCTTCTTTGCGCCAATCTATGACTCTGTCGTACAGTGTACAATATTTCGGATGGCACCAGACCAACGTAGGCTTAATCCCGCCGGTTTATCGTTTTTAAAGATCTGTGAGAATAAGGCAAGGGTTGTCTTGGATCATTTTCCCTTTGGCTAAAGGTAGCTACATGCAAAGTTCTATATTGAACAAGTGTAATTCTGTGTTAACCGCAGATGCACGCAAATTTAGGCAGACAATTTCACTCGTTCGTCCACGTATAACATATTGTGTGCGTATGTACGTATCTGTTTTAAACGTCAACACCTGCACGTGTCAACATGCATGGAATACTCGTGAGAGGTTCATCCATGTCAGCCGATACTAGAGTGTGTGTATACAGTTGTGATATCGGTCTCCACTTGAAGCAGACGACTAATTCTAAGAGATAGCCATAAAATGAATTTTCGCTGCAGATAAATCGCGTGCCTAATTTATCTATAAGGGTAAAAAACCAAGGTACTTTCCATCTATTTTCCGAGCTTAGTTTTTTTTAGCTGCATGAGTGGAACAGACGCCACCCCCGTTCAAACCAAACAGTAAAGTAAATGTGACACGGCGCCCAGTTGATATGCAAAGTCTCCATTAAAACTGTACATTTCTATAAATGTTCGAGTAGAAGGCGTCGGCAATAGAAACGGATAACATCAAACCGATAGGTATTCAAAACGTTTTCAATTTATAAGCGTAAAAAATGAAGAGTGGCTCGAGCGCCGAAAAAGTCTCGCGCGGCTTTTGACGTTTTTGCTCTGCTTCTTCGATAACAAGAATATAAAAGTAGATAGCGTTTGACTTCAAATAAGAGGTATTACTACTGTTCAAATTACAGGATGTCAAACGACAATGCCTTACAGCTAACCGGTTGACTATTAGCAGGCTTCCTACACATCGATTTAAAGTTTTTTTTTTCGAAATTAGACTATTAAAACCTTTACCTTTCATTATTTGGGGTGTCTAAGCGAGTTTTGCGATACATCGGAGTGAGTCTTTGACAGGAATCAGTATTTCGGCCATTTCAAGATAAAGCAGAAATGAGAATTGCTGACGATAAATCTTTGATAGAAAAGACCACTTTGTCATCTATTATGACTCAGCCGAGAGTTATTTCATATTGGGTATTTTCCTATTAGGTACTGTTGCTAAATATTATGTTTGTTAGTTACGTTTTTAAATATTTACGTTCGTAATCGTGTTAATACTTCGTGAAACGGCCGGCCCCCAGCGCGAAGCAAACGCTATTAATCAAATAATTTGAGCCAAGGTCCTTATGTACCTAGATGCAGTACATGGACATGCTATTCACTAAGCCATCCCAAAGGCCACTGATTGAACGTCAAATATTGGTCTAACTTAATAAGCCTTAAACCACAGGCAAAGCCTTTAAGTAAGTCGGTGCGCAGAATTTTCGGCCCAGTACAAGCGACTGCTTTTCAAGTAGGACAGATATGCAAAGTGTTCTCCTAATCAACACAGCCTCTCAAATAGCAAACGCTTTAGTGAACGATTAATCTGTTTCTATAATATAGACTAGAATTAGAATGCTCTTTGAGAATGCCTTCGTTGTCAAATTAAGGAGAACTAAAAACAAATCTATGCTATTGTAGGTAAAAATGCCTCTTGTTTACAAACTGTCACTAACACTATACTGATTCGTTTCTAAATAACGATAATCTTAATGTATACACACGTAAATAAATAAGAAAACTCGACGAAAACGGCAAACATACCGTGCGTGATTTTTTTCAGATGATTTTCTAAAAAACGACGAAGGCAAGCGCCTTTCCACGTGCGTTCGGCTGTTCGTGTTCGTCCATAAAATGCACGCCGTTTACGTAGCGCCGGCGATCTCACTCGTTGAAGCTTGCATGCGACCTCCACCGCCGGCAGCTCTTTCTTCGCGCATAGACTTTCCGAAAAGTCATACCACTTTCAAGATTACGCTCCTCCTATCAGCCCTGACAAGTCTGGCTTTTGAAGAGATAGCAGGTCGAGAACAACTCGCTCTCCGTATCTGTCGTCTATACCTTCGTTTCAGCAGTTATACAATTATGGAACTGTATCTCGAAAAGAGTAGGGTGTTGCTCGTCTCGCTCGCCAAACTTGATCAAAAAGTTAACGGCGATTTCGACGACATTCCCGTAACGCGGGTCGCAACGTCGGCGGAGTCTTGGTCGACCGTTGGTAGTGGCCGATACACGACGGCTTATCGCTGTTGGCGGCTTATCGAAATGAAGGCTCGTGCACGAGATAGTACCCGATGGTTGAATCGTTCATTTGGGGCACAACTGTTGGTGTTCTATGCATCGACGGCTGTGAATCTCTCGTGTTTAGCTGGTGAACTCATCATCGTCGCGCACCGAACACCCGATGCTCTCTGGAGTGTTGCTCCGCGATTAATCGAGTGTATGGCTGCAATGTCGCTGGCAGTGTTTATAGCTCAGTTAGGCTCAGGAATTATCTCACTCTGTCTTGGGACGCAGTTTCGAATCAGGGCAGAAAACCGTTTAGCAGATGAAATTCGCCAGGTACTGGCATTTCGCCAGGAATGGGACGCTCTTCGCATCATTGATAGCGCTACGCATGAGCTTCCGACACTCGCTGGTGCCGTCGTTAACATAGTGACGCTTGTGGCAATCGTCCTTCAATTCGATGTCACTGTTACCGAGTCTGTATTCGGTAATGACAATGGAGAGCAATGTAAAGATATTAATCGTAACTGCAGTCCAACGAAAGACAATCCTGCGGACTAAAAAAGAATTTAGATTAGAGGCTTATGTCAATTCTAGATTTATTATTATACATAAACATTTATTCTATATACACCTATTTACAAAATGCGACACACCATTCTCTATAATTCAAAAAGCACGATTATCGTAAGATATATTTCAGATCTTGTTAACCGAAATAGCGAGTATCTCGGTGAACTAGGAGCTGGTCAAATATTTAGTGCAATACAATAAAGCTTAAGTGCACACGAAGCTATTTAGAAATGTATACTCGTTGTGTTTCTGTAAGCGCAGAAGATTCTTCTTACACACAATTATAAGATGACAAAAACTTAGTGATACATATAATAAGTTCATCTAAAAGTGAGATTGCTTTTATGCATAATACGAGAAACGTCAAATACCTATCTCTGACCACTAGCTCTAAATCATTTAAAGAACAAGAAGCTTTGTATTGTAGAAGGATTGTATTGATAGGTTCCACTGCCAGGATATCTTATTAAAAAGAAACTTAAACTAATTATGTACTTAACTAAATTCAACAGAAGCAACAGTTCCTTGTAAACACATGCGAGGAAGCCGTCATGTGCCCCCGAAGTAAATAAACGAGCAGTTTGCCCATCCGAACGGGCTCATGCCGCTGACTTTGTGTCCCGTTCGTCGGGACAGTAGGAAGCTGAGGCAAAATTGTGGTAGACCACTTGAAGGAAACTGTAGTAGTGGCAGTTGGCCTGATTCGGTCCGCCAGGACGAGCCAGGACGAGCGCCGCTATACGACCCCCACGAGAGTCGTTTATTACCCCGTCTAAGACAATTGCTATTCAGCTTTCGCTCGAGTCTCGATAGAACCCAACTAGATTTCCTTGCCTCTAATTGGTCAGGATAGGTCGGAAAGCCTTGAAAGGAAGCACACTTTTATCTGAAATAGGGGTAGTTGCAGGGGACCGCTTACGGCTTAGGTAGCGTCGGGAAAGACGAGAACTGCGCGGCCCCAGTGATGCTAGTGAGCCTTGTAGGTTCCGTATGAACTACAAACGCTATGTCAGCTCGCTGTTAGTACTGTTTACCCCTTGGCTGGCGGTCCGTTATCCTTCTGGCCATGTAGGATGCCTAGACGCTACATGAAATGCAGGTAACAGCTAATACTTCAGCATCGGGTATCGGCCAATAGGGAACGCGTTACTTAGTGCTATGTGGAAGCGTAACATGGATAAATGATGCTAAAATAGACTGAAAACAGGATTGAGCCGTAAGTATCGTCCACTAAGGGTCACACGCGAGATGCGTCGAATCTGAATGTTAGAATCACTTCTATGTGAAATAGAATTCATTGTGCTTATTAATAATGTATCGGTCTTTACCTATGATTTGTTGTGCGACAGTTCTAGTCGCTTGCGTCAGACAGACTTGTGCAGCTCATCGAACTCACTGCTCGGCGACCATAGAACGATTCTTCAATGATCGAACAAAACCGTGAGGAGCACTTTGGTTGAGGGTCTGCATCGTGTGACTTTCTCCTATTGCGGTTTGTTTTTGAACCGATGCTCAGAAAATGGCGTCTCATTCTCTCCATCGAAAACGTGCCGGGCGGTCAAAATGCGCTGAATATAAGGCATCTTTTTTTACCAGTTACCTTATAATGAATGATTCAGCGGTCACCAAACACGAGTTATTTCATTCCTTTCACATTCTCGTCCGGAATCGCTATCACAAAGACTTCGGAATGAGGATCGTCTTCGGTGGACTTCTGCACATCTTCGAAATGCTCGAGCCACTGGCTCACCTAAACTTTTCTTAGAGTCTGGCTTCAGTGAGCACTCAGCAACATCTGCAGAGCGGGCGTACGGTTGCTTTTATTTTTAAGACAAAACCTGATGCACGTTTGTTACTCTGTTTGAAAAAAATTGCATGACGCTTAATACAAATTTCGCCGGAAGAAGCGAGATTGCATCGGATTGTTATGAAATTTCATCTGTCTATAACAGAAGCCCTGGTATTTTTGCGGAGACAATTGTTATAGCGAAAATACTCAAAGGACTCATTTATTTCTGAGTGTAGTCCCGTACTATAACAACAATAACTGAATCTTCTTTACCAAACTATATTACGTCTTGCATCCCGTTTCAACAAAAGTCAGATGCCAAATTATTGACCTGGCCGTTACACTACCGTTAATGCGCGGACACATTTGGGATATATGTAGAATTAAGTTTCGCTTACGAGGCATATTAATTTTGCAAAGAAACACCTAAATAACATTGAAGTCTGATGAATGAAAACTTTCCGGTGCTCAGTGTTATCGAATCGTTCTACGCAAATATATTGCATTGATGAGCTTTGCGTGTATTACGATGCAGACGGCAATTTCCCATTTAACGTCAGATTCTACGAGCTGTTAAGTTTCAGTCAAACGTTTATTAATCAGTAGATTGTCGAAGTAATAAAAAAAAAGTGCTATACGGATCCGTGCATGTATTTTATCATATAGTAATAAAAGATAATACACAATTTAGTAATGATACCAGGACCACAGGATTCTATTCACGGACCATCTTTCCGCACAAGTGGGGCTGCAACAAGGTAGCTCTCCAACAAACTGAGATGAGGTAGCCCACGTGCGAGGCTCACTTTGTAAATATACTTCATTTCGTGTTATCGAAGGCCTTCAGCCTTTTGAAGTGATAATCCGACTTAACCATAGCAACAGCACCTGAAAACCGAAGGACAAGTCTAGCGTAGTTTGCACCCACCACGATTATATCTCTATAACGTCTTATACTTGGTTAATAAAGCTACAACAAATCGTCCTTTGCGTAGCTTATTATCTAGTTTTAGCAAACACGTTCGATTTTAACTATCAAGGTAACTTGGTTATTACAGTTGATTAATCATTGTATAATTCCGAAGTAAAGTATGTGATACTTTTTCGTACTATTGAAACTGCTATTACTGAGTAGCCAAAAATGGACGAAATTCTGGAAGGCTGATATGCTTTAGGTAGGGTTAAAAGTTCATAAAGATTCGCTGACAAATTTATTATAAGCACAATTAAAATCGCGAGGATCCACTGTGAAGACTATAGTTTCGATCTCACGGAGTACGCGCGAATCGATGTGGTCGTGTGTGAACCTCGTGTATCCCGTAAATGAAAAACGCACCCCAAAAAATCCTTTACGACATATTTGGTACTATACATAAATATTAACTGAACACCAATAGAGGAAAGAAAAACTTGAAAGAAGGTGCAAATTACACGCAGGTATAGCTTTTATTGATCCTAACCTGAAAAAGAGAATAGATGTATGATGGCTGTTTGAAGGTAAACTCAGTGTTTGGGAGTAGAAATCTTTCTTTGAGATTCCTATTCTAAAATGCTTGGCAAAACTTTATAAAGACTCGTTAAAACTTTCAATACGGGCATCTAATATCAAACTATGCACTGGTATATTACACGCCAAAATTAGTGTTATTACTCAAATGCGGGACACATGTTTCAACATGTGTAATGTAAAAAAAATTTACACTCTTTCAAGTACAACTTGAACCGTCTGTTTGGCAGGTATCCCATGGGGCAAGACCCAAAGGTTAGGATAACATTTGTCTGAGTGTCCGCTGCCGCCGTCATCGCTAGATTTAAAAATCTTATGTTAAACATTTTATTTACATTCGATTTCATTTACGGGAGTTGAGAAATCATATTGTCCGCATGTGCGATAAACCCTTTTTCTAATTTAACCCCTTTTTTAAAAGGGGTCCGTAATGTTAACAAGTGTGTTTCAGGTGACAGCGAATTGACGCAGGTTTGGCGACTACTTTACACTCAGCAGATTATCAGCGTAAGTATCAAAATGCGCGCATGCTGTAGCGATGTAAGATAACAAAGGCTTTTGAAGGCTACCTTCGACGACCCTCAAAAAGGCATCAATGAACGTACAATGCCAATGACGACACGCAGGCAAAAATAAGTTAACGTTTTTGTAAATAAGACTATTAGCAGCTATTACGAGCAAGAATAAAAGCGTACTTATCTATAAGGGATCAGGTTTGGAGGCCAGCCTTCCCTTGGGAAATATCCACGTCCAGATAACTCAGATAACAGAGGTGTTCACTCGTGTTATACCGTACTGGTCCCTTATGCCAGTTATTATGTTACTGCCCGAATTAATTAAGCCTACTATTTGGGTCTCAGTATAAAAGCTACTGATGGGAAACGCTTCAACAGTGGATTAGTCGGGTACAGAGTGCGATGTGCCTTTAGCTACTGGGAAAAGTACAGAACATATTTCTATTTAAAGGCAAGTGTCATAACAGGGGCCCGGAAGTGTATTTTTGGGAACACTGCTCCATATGTACATGTAAACCATATGTTTAATCGGACCAGATCAGGCAATGGCAAGTAACACTTTCTGCTAAATAAGAATATATATCGCCACGTTGGTTATAAAGTATCCTTTAGACATTTAAAATGAGACAGTAGAACTGACGTCGTAGCAGTTTTTTTTTTGTAGATGTTTAATATACCTTAAATGAAATTAAAGCACTTTTTATATTTTTACTGGTACATCGTTTCTATTCGTCTATTTATGCATGGGATAGATTTTTAATCCAAGTGAACTCGAACAACCACTATGTACGCCTTTTACATGAGCGGCAGAGAGTATTTGTAAGAACAGCAAGAATCTCATAGCTATCCCATAGCTAAACATCAATTTTTAGATCCGCATATATATACCCTTATATTTAGCGACAAATATCGAATCGAGAGGTTCTACGATGAAGCTCAGTTTCACTTAAGATTTGCAAAGTCCTGGAGTGTTGACAGGATCTCGAGCTGCTCTGTACCTATCGATATAATCCCTGTACTTGGCTAATTCGGTGTGGTACATGGGCCAATCAGGCGTGCCACATATTGGAGGTCCGCCAGACACCACACCTTGCAGCTGCCAATGGCCGTTACGTTCCAAGACGACAGGTCCACCCGAATCTCCAGTGCACGTCGATCCTAAATCATGCTTCGAACAGATCACTTTATCCACATTCATGGAACGCATGGTTCGGCATTCCTCCTTTGTGATAATATGTTGCTTCACTTGTTTAAGTTCGTTGGACTGCTGACGACTCAGGTATCCCGACGTGTGGCCCCAGCCCGTGACGTAGACCTCGTCTTCGCTAATGCGTATCTCATCGTTTTTGTCGGGCAGACAGATTTGGCTAATCGTTTTGGTGTAGGTGACGGGCCTCTTCAGTTTAATGATGCCAATGTCGTCAACGTTCCCGCCGTTGAACGTCGGATACGAGCAGTAGTGTTGCACGTCAATAATCTCTTCACCTTTGTCTCTTGTCAGGCGCAGATGAGCACCAAGGTGGACCTGTATTGTTTCTGCAGGGTAGATTAAGCAATGGGCGCTAGTTACAACTGTGTTCTGATCGATTAACGCACCAGCACAAAACTGACTGCTATCGTTCCATCGTGTAGTATGAAGGTATCGCTTCCGGTAAAGTCCAACGTGCCACGGCCAGGAACCTGGTCGCGCTATCCGGCCGCCGATAATGTTCATATCGGTAAGCTCCGGCTCAATGTTCGGAACGCCGCAATTTCTTGCTGCAGTAACAGGCAGAATAACAGCTGCTGCAAAGAGCGCAATAATTGCTGACAACAGTAACCTCATAATGGCAGAAGTCCGTCTTTTTCTCGACATCTGATCTAAGAGTAGGCGTATTAATGGTCAGCCAGCATTTTATAAGCCATCTTGTTTGATTAAGCGTTTCAAAACAAAGCTGCAGGAATTAATAAGGATTTAGCGTCAGGTGATCCCGCTAAGCAATAGCCCGTTGACGCCAATTCATCGGCCTTGACCGCCCTCAATAATTAGATCGTATTGAGCGATAAGCATCAAACGACGGAGCAAACAAGAGAAAAATAATTTTAAAAAAATTTATAAGAACTTATTTTGTGATTCATACTTTCTGAATGCTAAACATATTCTTATCAGTAACCAGGTATATCTGTTCTACTTCGTAGAAACGCGGGTAGCGTCAGGCGACTGTTTCATATACTGACGCTGTTTCTCTATGAGACTTAGTGATAGATGGGCTACCGCTAGTCAAAGCATACTTCTAATTTTATTTTTCAATACGGTAAACAAAATAGAATTTATGTTAGACATATTTGCTGATGGTGTCTACCTAGAAATGACGAGAATGTCTCGAACGATTGGAGAAACTAGATACTGATCTTTAAACATATTTTCTCTTGTATTGCGCCATACAATGATGTATATGACGGCCCATTATCGACTCAGAGAATCAAGCATTATTGACTCACATATGGCGTCTCACGCCCCCTTCAAGTTGATACAGCAGCCTACAATATCAGAAACAGTCGACATGACTCGTTCTTCGTCAGAAACTGCCAATATCGCTATTGTATAGGTAATATTGCTGTCGTGAAAGCAATCTTGGAGGTCGCACCAAGAAATCGAGAACTTCTTACAGAGCAGTTTGTGATACATCTCAAAAAAAGCTAAAAAAAAAAAACATTCCAAACTCTTTCGTAAACGTGCCAATAATAAGTTAGACTACCGATAGCTCTAAATGTACGTAAAACTAAGAGATTCGTATTCATTAAAAGCTACGCTGGCGCAAAATTTCTCTTTATATTATTGTGTTGACAAGTAAACAATGCCTGCTCACACAGCTCTGAATATCTGTTATTGGCAGATCTCACCTGTCGTGCGGAGCTTGAGATTGTGGGCCTACAGCAGAGAGTTGATCCACTTATTTTATTGAGGATAGGAAGTCAACAGAAAGCCAAAAAGACACGAGAAAAAGAAGTGACATAGGATTATTTCCTTCTATAGGTATTCCGAGAATCCAGGTAGTGGCTTAGGTTTCGATAACCCATTATCCAAGATTGCTGAACCCTCTTACGAGTCTGGAAGCAGCTCTACGGCCGTCAGGGTAGATGTCGGCACGCAGAAGCCTTGCTGTCTGTCCTAGAACAAACTAACAATATTCAGGAAGATCTCGTATTGCGATACAAACGCATTGGCAAATAATTCATAACTCATGCTGTTATTTGCAACGCGATTTCATCAAGTAAAATTTCTCTGCATCTTTATAGCAAACATCGCGGATTATTATTCAGAACTGGACAGCGCAAGTTACATGCATATAGGAACTTCTGTCTAACGCAAACGCCTTCTCTTATACATCACCTAAGCTTAACCTAAATACCCTTGCGTTTATTTTACCACTTTCGATAAAGCTCTTAATAACGATCTTTTATCCGGACGCAAACAACGTAAGCTGCCTGAACCGAGTGAGTATTGACAGTGAATATCCCTTTAAAATAGTCCCTAAGGTCTGCGACGAGAATTAGGCTTACTTCGAATCGCCGATTAACCTTTGGGGTTAATTTATAGAAGCGACGCTGGCCATTCGTTGCAATGAAATGGTCCCGCCCCCGGCCAAAAATTTCGCTTAAAGTCGTGGATGAGTTTCTTGCGACGGCGATTAAGCACAAAACGTCAGCGTATCTTTGTTTGACCGCGTTTAGATATGGAACGTCTCGTGCCATTAACCGCAGCCCTTTATGTTTGAATGGTAATTTTTTTGATTTCTCAAATATTGTTTAGTAGCTTTAGATCATATAGTCGGGTTAGCTTCTTGCTATGAGTTTTTCCAAACCGCTTTTTCTTACTTTGACACATAACCGATAGCGTACGAAATAATCCATACCATTCGATACCGGATCGAATCAAACGTACAACTTAGACTTTTGAGCTGAGTTATCTAAGAAACAACGATTTCAGACGCGTATCTACAATGAGCAATCCTTTATACGAAATGATCATATAAGCTTCATTGCTTATGGCACATCTAATGGTGAAGTGTGGCGTACGAAACAGCGCTAGAACTGTCGTAGTATAGTTTATGCTTAAATACGACGGCTTAACTATTCTTGAAAGTCGATTGACTGAAGTCACTATAGGGTCAGCGTTAATCGGCACTCGATTTTCTTTTAGTGAGAAACCATGGCCGTCACTGTGCGTTCCACGAATATTACTAGGATTAAAAGACATCGCAAAAAGGGTTCTTCTTGTTGGATGATCCTCTTAGCTAGGTTCGGTATGTGACCTTTTAATACTGCAAAAATACAGGATTGACATGGTGTTGTTTACAGCACTTCGCAATCAGTGTGACAAGCATGCTCGCTCCGTTGTTGGCTGCTTCCAAAAACAGTCCGGTATCGTCGTTGGGCACTCCGTCCATCCCGCCGCCACCACGAAACGAAATATGCCCATACCCATTCGAACCTACACCACAACGCTTCTCTAAGATTAACAGGCAAATACACTGCCCACTAAGTTACGATTAATATTCGATCCAACGTCACCGAAGTTTCTAAATCGTAGAGAAACAAACAGCGGTATGATGTACCCTTCGTTTTGGATAAGGAAAAGGATACGTCACGGAATATCATGCCGCTCCGTGTGATGTTATATAATATGTTTTCATTGTTCCCATACGTCGACACTATATCACATACACTTCTTTTGTACTTGTGAATTGAAAGTTGGTAAAGTGTGCTAGCCGGTTCTAGCACATCCCGGCAGATCCATTGGCCATCTTGTCAGTTGGCACTGAACTATTAACGCATAGTCATTACTAATGATATTGCATATGCGGGGCAGTAAACGTCGCCATAGATCCGCTCAATAAGGACCGTATAGGTCGTATAAAATAGGACGACTTATTCCTACTCTCGAATATAATAGCTCTTGAATTTGTTCCCTAGCCTGTTTCTGTAACTGCAGATTTGGTTAATCATGTGTGACACTAAGGATAAGGGCGAAAAAATAAGGCCCATTATAAAATAAACATTTTAGAGAGAACTGAGTTTTATTTGAAACCGATAAACACTAATATAGTTGGAACTTGATGATAACTTTTCGCTTTTACTTTATTCTATGATCAACATTACTATCAAAACAAGCACTTATTGAAAATGAACTTGCGTCATAGAAAAATACCTAATTGTTTTAGTTTGTCTTTGTGCCATAGTAACGTTGGAAAAAATAAATTGCGACAAATCAATGTGGTACCGTAATGCGACACACAACTGAACGCCATTAATAAAATCGTAGATAAATGATATCGTTACAAGGCACGAGAGTAATGATTATGAACGATCTGAAAGTGGACCTTTTAACCATTATACTGAACAAATTAAGAAATTATCATTTATTCTTCAAGAGCTGATAATAGACATTTAAGATCTTCAAGTTGTACACTCCTAACTATCCGAATTTTGCGCTAATTTTTGCAACAAAACCATTGGACGCAGCGGATTGATTGGATACACACCTAACTGGAGAGCTCATTCTTCAGTAAAATTTGCTGCTAGAAATCGCTCCTCCGTCAGTACATCTGAACGCACTGCTAGATTCGAATATAAGGTAGGGAAAAATGGCTATTAGTTACAATTTGGTGTGGTCAAAACTGCAATGTTGTTTTGTTCCAGCTTTTACACAGGTCCGCAGGACATTTTACCTTTTAGTTTTGCTGGGTCATTGCTTGTCTGGACATCTCGGATCCAGCTAGGGTATTTGGAAATTGCAGTGCAGTACGCAGATCCCGCGAAGTCACCACATACTGATGGGCCACCAGAGAGAACTCTCCGCCGTTGCCAGGAATTCTTACAAGCCGGAACCAGCGAATTGCGTGAATTAGCGCGGTATGTCGAGCTTAAATCGTGCTTCGTGCCAACTACCTTGTCAAGGCGCTGTAAGATGTTTAGCGCCAGATATTCCTCTTATGAGATGTTCTTTTACCGGATCTGTGAAGGGGCTGGGATACGCTCCAACAAGAAGCCAAATTAGGCCCTACTTGGTCACAAAAAGTCATCATTACTCAGAACCGTCCTTTGCTGGTCGAGTTTCGGGGTGATGGCGCTGGTGAATTAAACTGATCTAGTTATCCACAGAACAATGGGTTCATTTTGAACGTCTTTTGTAAATGACTAGGAGAGTAAGAGACAGTCAATGCTGACTTTGGCGAACTTTTCACTACGCATGTTGAAGATGGTCTCCTACCTGGGCGTTAATTTCGTCTATTGAGTAGGCCATAGAGTAAGCCGCTGTGACAACCATCGGGGAGTTAGTGAGCGCGCCTGAACAGAAATATTCAACTATCACATTTTGATTCTTGTAAAGAATCAAATTCAGAGAATTAACGTGCCACGGCTACGGATAGAGAACCATGTACTCTCTACCAGTAGAATCTGATAACGTCTCGAATTTGATAGCTGGTTTGCCACACTCTGAGTCCAGCGACAAGGCGAAAGAAAGTAGAGTGGCCTGGAAATTGTAAATAATCTCGATGTACTAAACAACGATTTAGGTAGGATCTAAAGTAGACGCTAATTGGTTGAGAGTTGAGTCAGTACAGATAAGTCCCTGGGAATCTCCAATTATCTGGTAGTTTATACGATAATAATAAATAAATTTTGATAACAAGCGGGGAATGACGTCCGTTTACTGTGTTAGAAATTTCGCCTACCATGACCGTACCGAACTCACCAATTAAATAAAAAGCTTGCTACCGCTGAAGTGCATTTTTCATTCGGACATTTCGAATTTCATATTAGGAACTATTTTAAACAAAAGAAAAAGATATTGTTCATGCTACAGAATGAACGTTTCGAATTTACGTCCAGTATTTCTAGTCAATTATTGCTTCAGACAGGTAGCTCCTAATACGAAAAAATGTATCAAAACCCAGCTGGACTATCTCATCAGTCCCCAAATTTTTTTAGCTGGGTACGTTACCAGTGAGCTTCTATGGGGAATATTATTACTCGCGTTATTGTTGCGCCCTATTGAAGCATTGACCTGCTGAATTCATTATTTCGATTTTCAGGCGCCTGACGTCTTCGCTCAACTATGAGGTTCAAACGGTGAAAATCATTTCAATCCAGTACATAGCCCCTTGTACTTGGCATCGCTTTTTTGATCTTTGAATGCTACAGAGTAAAAATTAAAAAAACACAGCACTGACTTTCAACGTAACGATTACTTACGTAACAAAGTAAAAGTGAACATGATTATGACTAAAAAAACGGTGAAGATACCTAACCTTGCTGCTTCCGTTCTTACTTGCGTCAGTCTACTGTAACACTGAGACTAACATCTTAATGGGAAAATTTGTGTAGGCCGATGTGTACGACATTTTAGTAATTACGCTGTTTCCCTAGAATTATCTAACGAGGAAACAGTAAAACGTGACGAAGCTCGTTCGTGTATATCTTAACGTTAATACAACGTTAGTTGTGCCATGCGCCATTGCCAACATTAAGATTTGTGTTAAAGTTACTTTATATGAATTCAGAGGACAGTAAGCTGCTAATAACAGTTATATTATTGTTGGCCATTGTCGGGAAAATTTAACAGAACACAGTTAACTAAGGTGAATTAAATTGACCCAGTCTATGCCTCGTAGATAAAGCCTGTGTCCGTTTTTCTGTCTATTTTTCGGATCCTAAACGGCCTTCAAAGTGATCGAATCGTAACTTTTTTATGGGCTGCTGAAGCTTTGAAAGTGTTCTTTTTAGAGGGAAAAGTTCTCTCCTTGCCATAGGGTACAATGTTAATTTGATTGATCCTATTGAGAATAATTTCGGTCTCGAACGCTCCATGAACGTTTACACGCTCAAAGCCAGCCAATAGATATACCAATATGATAACTGTGTTGCGTGAACAAGTGTGTCTAACATGTATCACGTGACAAACTACGCTTAGACCGTATTCTGGCAGAACTTATTGAGGCATAGCTGATTGCTGTTCGACGTAACTTCTACTATATAATTATAATTAACTTTCACCTCTATACAAGCAGTACTCAAACAGTTCGCTTGTGACGCTTTCGTAAGAACTCAGGTAGTCAGTTAAATTCCAGTAAATCGAATCGCGCAAACGCTCGTCCGAATATTTAGTGAAAAGGCCGGTCCCGTGCCACTTCTGGACATAACCATAACACGTATTTGCAGATTTTTTTACATTGACGTTGTTTAACATAAGACATATAATAGTCGAACAACAACTATTGCATATTATAAACAATTAAGGGCTTATTTAGTTGAAGTACATTTTTATGAATCATATTAAAAAATTAAGATTTACATCCACTTATTCTGGACGTGCTCCAGAAAAAATCTCTAATCTAACTGGTACTGTTAGATTGACTCTTTACGCTTTACATTAAAATACGCGCTTAATTATCGGAATTCAACTTCTTATAAGCTTCTTAGCTTCAAATCGAGACGTCTGGTAAACACAACGATAACAAAAAAGACCATCAAACGCCTCATCGAAACAGTTTTAGGCAACGTGTACAGGGAATAGATGTACTTAGGGCTAACCATGTCAAAACTGTTCAATTTTAAAAAAAAATCTTTGAAGATTCGTAGATGAGCTCAATTGATTTACAAAATTCTCGCTGTTGTCCGCTGTTTCCCCTTTAATGCCGCGTCCAGCTTAATTTTCCGTAGCAATACATAATTCTAAGATTAATTATTTATTGCATTTTATTCCTATTGAGATACAATCGTCAAATTGTAGATTATGAGCGCTATGTGGGGAGCGTTGAACTTAGAATGAGAAACAGGGGCATTGTATAAATAACTTATTTTGTTCATCTATTTGCTATCATACTAATAACGGAAACTATGCTTACATAATGTTAGAATTTCATCGAGCGGTTCAACACAAATGCTAAAATAGTGAAAACTATTACGAAGAAATATTATCAAATTGTGACCGTGACATCAGTTTATTTGCACGACACGTGGTCCTCTGATATCCCTACAACGGAATTTTGGAAATTCTGGACGACTTAAAAAAAATTCGGTGATAAATTCAGTCGTTAATAGCAAGCCACTTCTTTATGCGCCTTACACGATAATCAACTCGCGCTCTCAACTCGAACTCAGGCAGTTACGCTTTGTTCTAAAGAGATATTGTCTGCAGCTTTGAACCTTGAATAATTGCGCGTTATTAATGGCACAAATCTCTTTATTTTTGATTGCATCTTAACAGTTCCTTTTAGAAGCAGCCTTTGCCCACTTTTTTGACACAGTTCGGTCTTCAGATGACAATGCAACCCCATATGTGGTGGGTCATACGTTGCTCGACGTTTTCTAAGATTATATTTACAGGGTAAATAATATCTTACCTTCACGTGAAATAAAAATTATCGAAACGATACAAATTCCGACTGTCTGTTTCTCGACAGCAGAGATACTGAGGGTCAACTTTGTGTTGATTTTTCCTTTTACTTTATGCAAGTACAGTTAATTAATTTTTAGAATGTATTTGAACATCCAATAATACAATGAAAACAATACGATACGATGTTGCCTCAAGCACAAAAAACATTAAAATCCACGTAATAAAAACAAAAAAAAAAAAAATATATATATATATATATATATATATATATAAAATTACGAGCTCTAATAACGACAATCCAACGAATTTTAGTAAATTTTAACGCAGGATTCTAAACCTATGGCTTTAACATATTTTTTCATTGGATTCGGTAAGTGCCAACTATTAGGCGCCAAACATAGCATTAATGAAAATTATCTCCTGGTCAAAATAGAACCAATCATGTTATGCAGTAAAATACATTAGGACGACACATCTCGTATACAAAATTCACACGTTATTTTTGGACTGCAGTTCATGTATGCTTCTAGCACAAGGTAAAAGTTTTTGTTTTATCTCAACTGTACTAGCTACATGTGCCGATTACGCGGTAAAGTTTTGAAGCAGACGACGAATCCTCAGTTGGTTCCCTCTCCTCTTTTAACCAACACAACTATCCTCCTTCGAAGTTCACGTTGAGCGCAACTTTTCTGTGTGTATTGGTATCATCGGATTATCTTCAGCCATTCTTCAGCCGAACTTATTTTGAACCGAGCAATACGTTCAGGTAAGTTTCCTATTTGATACCACCAAACCTACGGAATCTTTTCGTGTTATTCGTGCGCGTTAGCATCATTCGGTAAGCAGGGTTTCTCCTAGTGTTGTAGTAAGAGTGGCTCTTGAAGCCATCTGATTTTCAAAGCGCCAACTTTGATTCGGGGGGGATACACGCTTGCGCGCCCGATTACAGATGCTAGGTGGATCATCTGCTTGGTTAGTCAACTGGTGTGATATTTCGAGACGTGCGATTTGCTCGCTTGCCGATACTTTATCGTAGAAGCTTTCGTGAACAAACTGCGACAGTTGTTGCTCCTCTAGTTCGGGTATACATCAGTGAAGCAACTCGGCCGGCGATACACTTTGTGAAAGCATAATATAGAACATGCTTCGATATCGCTCGGAAATAGCACAAATACTATGTTCATAACAACAACTGCTGTCAGCTGGTTAACGCTGACCGCATCAGGTGATAGGGCAATAGCGGGCTATGATATATTCGCTAAACGCCAAATAACATAAATTACGTTGTTGATTCCATAGTTGCGACGAGAATATCAAAATGTACAGCAATAAAAGTTGTTTTACATGCCTCATTATACCGGGCATCGTGTGGCATTAACGAAAATATTAATCGAAAGTTTGTTCGCGAATTTTCGTTGGGTGCTAGAATGAAACGTATTCATGAGTGCGTAGTTACAAAGTTGACGTGTTGCGGTCTCAGAAAGAGTAAAAAAGAATAATCACATATGGAATGCACGTCACGTGCAATACCCGTCGTCATACGAATGAACTGCTCGTTCACGGCACAAAATGTACACTGTAGGTTAATCAATACAATATATCTCTAATGTTTGTTGTTGAACCTATCCTTATTCGAAGTTTAGTCTTATTCGAATAAAACAATGTCAGCTGCGACCATACGCAGTTGCTCACGGCAGTGTCAGCTGAATTCGAGTGGGATCCGTAGCAAAAATAAGCTAAATACAATTATGATGATGTTCCGCAGGCTAGCCATTCAACTGACAGTCACAGAATGAGGTACTTAGCTAAAGCCAAAACGACGTTTGCTAACGTCTGTGCGAAAAACTACACTTCCGTGGCTCGTATATTCGTTGTCACCTCGTTTGATTTCTGATTTTTATTGATACGTCCTGTTAGCGCGCGAAACAATCATTATCATAATAATAAATAATTAGATTTGGCAGAGATCAAAACTCTTGAGCTGTATATCAAATACATTACTGCACTAAGTTCATGCAGCGTATTGTATATACCACAATAAGGAGTGAGGATCTACAGGAGGTTCTGGATGATTTGAAGATCAGTAAAACGATTCAAGGAGACGGGGTGCAGTGAGCTTTTAAATTAAAAAAAAAAACTTAAAATAATAAAGATCGGCATCGCCAAATCGTTTTGCTGTGTCAATTTTATTAAATTTCTGCCAAATCAATTGTCTTTAATGTTCAGCAAAAGACTGCAATATGAACTACAGGAATTTTGTACTCATGAATAGCTAACCATGTGTAAACTCAAGTTTCTTCTCGCGATGAATTTTCTCAGGAGAATTTTTTGTCATGGAGGAAGCTATGCTGGCGTCATCTTGTGACGGGAAAAATGAGGCTTCGTACGTTGTGATCTATGCTGACGAAGCCACGGAATCTTCAGAACAGCATCATCATCATCATCATCATCCTGTCGCACAGAACGAAACTGTTTCCACTTCTGCGGCAAGCGGGGCTGGGAGACGAAGGAAGGCGATACCTTCTCGAACGCCCTCGGCGGAAAGAGAATTGTTCGTGGGTGGGCTCATCGCCAAAAAGGGACGGGGCCGTGCTACAGTAAACAATATTTCGGCTGGAGCAACAACACTTGAGGATCGAAACGAGTTTCAGGAATGCCCATATTGCGGCTGTCGGTACAAGGGCAAGAGCTCATTCACTACTCACCTACGTAAAAAGCATCCAGACAAGCATAGAGAGCTTGTCTGTTACGTGTGCAATTCAACGGTTCGTATCGTCTTCTAGCTCTCAATAGCCGGATGGATAAGGGATATCGCAAATAAAATCAATTAGAGAAGGTTGTTGCAATGGAGGTATCATGTTCGTTAAGGATATGTATGTTTCACTGATACGTAAAATTGAAGTTTTTGGTCAGTAATTAACTAGAATATTTTTTCCAGGAGAAGCGACGTTTGCTTTGAGCGATGTTGCTGTATAGTATAGCCTTTGTTTTTTGTTTAATGAAATTTAACATTTTTTAATAGCACACATTTAATGGAAACGTCGATTTTTTTCTTTATATTATGTATAGGTTGATGAGATGGCATTTACCCGGCATTTTCGAATACATCAGGCTCAAGATGCCCGCCAGTCGCAAGGTGAGACACGGCTTCTCCAATGTGACTTCTGTGAGTTTCGCTGTCATCTGAACGTGGACCTGATTCAACACATGGGGTTGGAACATGACGGAAATAATGCATTTAGCATTGCTCGTACCGAGGCACAATTTCTTATGAAAAATCGGCGACATCGGAATCATCAAAGCGGTACGGGAGGTACTTTGGCAAAGCATACACGTATGATGAGTTTCAGTGTGGAGGATTACCATGAGGGAAGCACACTTGATGTTGCTCATAGGGTAATGGGGCGAACTCGTAGTTCGGACAATGACTCTGAGAGCACACTGAGCGGTGTTGAGGCTCCGGATATGACGGGAATGATACTCGAGGTCGAAACGCACGACGTCTTAATTGAAACGGGACCACGGCTGGTTGCAGCCCACGAAGATCATCATGCCGTAGTCGAAACGTCGGACAGTTTCAATGATATGGGCCATATATCCGACGATCTACTGTCATGCCTGAAACGTGGTCAGAATGAGCTGCTTTCGCAAGGTTTTACCCATGTGCAGCTGCATCATCTCAACATCTCAGCGTATGAACGTTCGTGGATCAAGTTGCTGGTCGCACAGGCGTCCTCTGCATCAGCCGGCCGACTCGTTAGGATACCAATTGATCGGGCGTCGCTAGCGCCGACGGACGATCAGCTCACGAATTTCGTCATCGAGAATGAGGTGCCAGTGTCGCTTCGGAAGCTTTTCGAAGCCGATGCATGGCATCACCTTCAGGAGCAGGTATTAATGAAACGGGATCGCTTCACATGCTGTGTATGCCGAGGCGCACAGAATCTCAAAGTGTCCGAATGTGGCAGTTGTGGTCGGCGCTATCATCAGAGTTGTGGAGCTCAAGTAGCCACCCAGGCCGACTACAGTTGTGCGGCTTGTCTTCATTAACCATCGACTCTATACCTGTGCACGAAGATTGCCAGCGGTACCGCAATAGCTGTCGCTGTACACGATACAATTTTCATCTATATACATTGCTGTTGTGTTATCAAAAAGCCAGACTAGGTATGTTAGAACAGAAAAATTACACTTATGCTTGTTGTAAAGGGATTCATTTTTCAATATTATTTTTTTTTAATTCCGGTACAGGAAATACGAATTAAGTTGTTGGCCAGAAGTAAACGTATGAAGCAGATCCATTGAGGCAATCTGGTCCTTGTTCGAAATTTGATGGTCTTCAATTTTTTTGATTGTCACTAGTAGTGGCCAAGTTAAGCTACAACACTTACCATGTCCCGAAGTCTAGCTTTCGATTTGGACACCTTATGGAGCATGACGTTTACAACAATCTCTTTCTGTTTTAGGGAATAGACCGAACTTGTTGAATTTATATCGTTAACTGTTCCCATAGACAGGTTTATTCGCTTTCGGGAACAATATTTTTCTTGACCAAACAAATCTCATTTACAATATTAACCTATTCATTCACAAAACAGCCCATTCATTACTGATTTTAGTTCTGTTCATGAATACGAGTGCCGTATTCCCCTGGCTGACTTTAAAATTCATGTCAATGCGTTTAGGTTAGGGTCAGTTTTGCCGAGTATTTTGGGTTGATTCTAGAGGGACGTAGAATAACATAGTTCCTTTAACGAGGAGTATTTCATCATGTGCGACATAAGCAATATTATTTGGGAGAAGGTTGAAGGATAAACTTAGGTTTAATTTCATTTTCGTACTGTTGAGCTTCGATTAAAAACAAATAACCTCATATCATAAATTACTATAAAGCTGTATTGGCAATAGTTCACTGTCGGGTGCTTTCTTCGCCGTTTTGTCACACACGTAGTTAAACAAATGCATGCTACCATCCACAGGTTAAACGCAATCACTACAATGACAAGGTTCACAGAAGCATACTCATATTAGAATTCCGTAGCGAAATGTAAAATAATGTTAAAGATAAAGTGTCACGTTTACCACCAAAGGAAACGAACAGAGGATCATAATGCATTTATGTACAATATTTCGATGCTATCACGAGCACTTGTATTCAAAGTGGCTGATTGGCGAGTTTTATCAGCAAAGGAAAAACAAGAGCAGTGTTAGTGAAGTTACAGACAGCAGTGGTTTTGAGGCGGTCACCGTTGTCGATTCGACTAAGTTGAGTAGTTTCAGCGCTTTCGGCAGACGAATCGACAACTGATATCACTCTGGGGTCGCGAGTAGCAGTTCATGTTTTGTACAAGGTCTGCCGACTAGAGTGACTGTGCAGAAGTGAGTATAAATGCGTTGACATGACAGAACATGGGAGGCGCATTCTAATTAACCGTCCAGGCATTACAAGACTGCTGGGGTGCATATATTGTGTATTCGGCTATGCTTAAACACGCTTAATAAGTCATGGTAGACTGTTAGCAAACTTTACGAGGTATTATCAAGTTTCGTCAAAGGAATTAGTTGATACAAGCAATTCATGAGAAAAATATTAGCCAATTTTATCACTCTGAGAACAAGATATAAAGAGCACAAACACGCCTCACATTCTGTCTAACACATCGATAGTAATAGATGCGTTGTATAATTCGAGAATTTTTTAAGAAACCGCTTTGCTACTGTTACGCTCTGTTCGGCCCGCTAAGCGATCAGGTTAACACACTGCTTTATGGAGTGAAGCCAGTCAGTTAAAGTATTCATTTCGTTATTGTTAGGAATTGGAGTCTTTGTTTGTAGCTCTAAAGCCAATTATGCTTGTCATTCTGCTTATATTGTCGAAGAATAGGGAGTGCAATTGTATTGTTAAATCGTTGCCAATTAGGGAAGTACATGTATAAAATATAATGCGAAAGGTATCACAAGCGATCTAGAACCACACGTCGGGTATTATACAGAGTAAATTAGCCACTCGTGACACGATCAGTGTTTAAGATCACGTGGCGTTGCGGGGGCGGGAGGGGGTGTATGTACACAGTCTATTTATATAGCGGAGTGAGGCTATAGATATGTTATGAGACTAATATTGTCTAAGAAAGAAGTTTCCCAATTGCACAAATATAATTACTGCTAAAAAGGATACCATCAGTTGAGAGTATTGAGTCAGAGAAAACTATTGTTTAGGTTTTCTGCTGTATAGACGTTGATGTTTAGTTTTGCGGTTGACTAAAGCGAATAAAAAGGTGTAATAGTTTATATATTATAAACTACGAGAAACAGTGATGTTAGCACGAAGGATTTTATTTCGATTAAAGATATACCCAACAATTCAATACAATTACAAGCTATACCGCAGTGTAATCATCATGAATCGTCGTTGCGTGGACGATATTCATTTGTTGAAGTGTAAAAGATTACCATGTGTTGTCAAGACGAGCAGACCTAACCAGAACATCAGGGCATATGACAGAAATATGACATATCTGAAATGTGTATCTGTGGTAAACCATAATTTAGTAGTGGCTAGATTGCGAAGTTTCATACTAATTGAAGTTAAACACTCGCTGAAAATTGCGCTTAAAAATTAAGTCCATGACAGTACGGTTACAAACAAAGTGACAAACATTTAATGAATAAAATTTATTAGAACAAATGATGTGCGTACGTTGTTGTTTGTCTTTGTGTCGAAGGCGTTATGTAATAAGCAGCCCACTATCACTTCGTAGTTATGCATGCAAACACATGTGAGAAAACGTTCCCTAATATTAATCTTTCGTGTTATTGATCTCCAAGTATAAAAAACATTGTGACACTGTCGCCGACTTAATACGACATGAATTAAAATAAATCAACAACCATTTGGTAATTATTAAGTTTGACTAAAACTAAAGCTGCCATACAGGCTTTTCACAGATTAGAGAAACTTTCTGGTGGAACTGGCCGCATGAAGAAAAAGATACGGGCAAGTCTAATGCACTTGATACGTACATACATCTGTATTTGAGATGGAAACTGACTTAGTGTAGATACGTTGAAAAAAAGAAATCGAAAAGTGCGTAAGAAGCAAGAAGACGAAGCAAAATTGAGTTTTCGTGAATAGTGTGGGAGAAAAGCGAAGTTGAACAAAACTGAAAAATGCTAAAGAAGAAAAATCATGTTACAGGAAAAAGAAGAGTCATTTATTTTGATATGAAAGCAAATTACGTTAAGTATGACTCAGAAGTGAAAGAAGGCAAAGCATTAATAGGATAAGTGTATGTATATTTATGTGTATACTCGAGTGTACATATATATACCCATTTTATGCCTAAAATGCAGACACGGGAATATAGTACTGCCTAGTAGATCCGTTTGTAGAAACGACTTGTGTCGGTAAGATTCCGAACAAAACGTTGTGATTTAACGCAGGTTCAAAGCACTTAAGGGAACATAACACCTTATTTATTAACGTCATCATTACATACCTACTGGGTAATAAAGATTGAGCCTAAGGTAAAATCATTTGTATGTGAATCGGATTTTTAGTTTTCTTGATACGCGAAGTCTTGACTAAAAGTACTGATTTTTAAATTAATCGTATAGTCTTATATCAATAGACTTTAAACGCAGTTCAATCTTGTATTGGTGCATTTGAAAAGATCGTCAAAACAGTAGGAGCGTACGAGAGGGATTCAGTGTAGATTAACATGAAGCATATAAACAAACAACTATCCTCTCAACAAACCCGATTCTCACGTAGAATCCAGATTTTACGAGTTTGCAAGTTAACTACAAGGCAACACCCTTAGCCGCCGATGAAATATATGTATAATGCATCCCTGAAATGTAATTAAAAAAAAGTAGGTAAATAAAAAAAGGTACAAGCTATGAACCTGAGATGTTTAATAGTATGCAAAAGCCACTTGCGGCTGGCCTATCGATAAAATGGTGAAGTGAGAGACGCATATTTTAATTCCTTTCTGAAAACAGACTTAGAGGTTTCCCGAATTTATATATATATATATATATATTGGTGATGCGTTTATTCTTTATTCATTCTTAGGCTAGCTTTCTGTTTTACATCGACGTTGTGTTATACTTACCCACGTATGGATTCTGGCTTGCACTTTCATTATGTGTATGCGTATATACTTTAACTTTATTATATATATATATATATATATATATATATTACTTAAGGTGCCGTTGATCCAGTTTCTGCTAGACTTTTTCATTTTTTTTAATACATTTGATTGAAGGTACGTTAACTTTGCGCGTAGATGAACTATGTGAAGGTCTTTCTTCGGCATTTAACTCCTTTTTTTTTTGTTCGGTAACTTTTCCATTCTAGCAGCGAACTTCTTGTACGGTGGCACCCCCACTACGAAGCTTCTATGGGTGTCGTCGAGATGTAAACATTTTACTATCAGTATGCTTCTCATGGAGTAGTTTTTCTCAGTCGTCTGGATGAGAGAAAGAAGTAACCACAAAAATTTATTTTCGGTAGAAATTGAAGCTTTTTGTTAAACCCTTACAGAGAAGTAGCAAGGAGCAAATGATTTGTTAACGAATAAGCCGTCGTATTACTCACACTTCTAACAGACTTCTAGCAGCTCGAACTACTTGAAAGTTTGATCACTTGGTTATGGTACTTTCAGCAAATCTACAATAACTTTTTTTATCATATTTAGTGTTCGGTCTAAGTCTTGCTGAACTCGCAGCACTCTTCACTCGCATACTCCTACCAGATCTAGTTGCGGTGGCTTTGAAACCAAATAGCGGACAAAATTCCCAAATGTAATATGCAACATAGAACAAAGCAGAAAATTAGCCCAAGACAGATGAATGCTCCAGTTGTTCGCCCATGAGTTGATGTGCATGCGGTACACTTACTGTCACTGTGTCATTGTGCTCTCCGCAAGCTCAAGGAATTACGTAAGTTGGATTCAAAGCAGGCGGGATATATTGTTAGCCACCAATGAGCGCATAACACATCATAGAGCCAACTTTTGCCGTGTGAGCTCGCTTGAACTTGTAGCGTGTCTTCGAGCTTAATTTGTGCAAGAATCAGGGTTGTGAACGTATGGAGACAGCAGAAAGTTACCATGGATGAGTTAGGCATACTAGATGATGGGTTACTTCTAGTTGATGGCGTAAATGAGTTCCTCGAAGAAAATCCTCGAAACTCTAGCCACGAAATGGTGGAAGTTCTTTCGACGACAGTTGAGAGCGCCTCAGAGTCGACGGACTCCGACGAAACAGTGAACAGTGTACAAAGTAACGAAATATGGAGTCGATGCGCGGGTAATGGAAATGCCACAAATGAAGTTGGTGAAGAAAGCCGAAAAAATCTTTACGAAGGAAAGTATCGGATCGAACGGGAAACGCTGTTATCAACGGACCGAGAGCGTGGATTTCTAACTGCAATATTTGGGTCGGCAAATCTTCATAAGCTCTGGTTTCCTATTAAGCCCGATCAGTTGCCTTCAACGGAAGACGCGCTGAGCAATTATCTTATAGAGAATCTTATACCGACCGAGTTGAACAGATTCTTTGCCCCCGCTGCGTGGTGCCAACTTAAAACTTTGGTAGAAAGGTTAGTCAGCTTTGAGTTCGCTGATGTTGGTCTCAATAATAGCAAGTTATGACTAAGAAAAAACGTTACTCCAGAGATTCTATGCAATATAAAGCGGAAAAAGAATTTTAATAGAAAGCTTAATTGTAAAGGGAAATATTATTTCGTTTGTAAAAGTTATGTTGTCTCTCGACGGTTTAGATTATTTGGGGCGCGAATTAGCATTACTGTTATATGTGTATGAATGGGACATTAGGAACATATTCACAAAGTAAAACTGTGACCTAATTTTTCATAGGCCGTTCGTCGTAGCCTCTGACCATTCTATCTTCCTAAAGAACCGAAGTAACAAAAAATTGCTTCATCAATTCCGAAAGTAAAATTTACTGCTAATAAAAGTTTCTTACGGCTATTGGCCATAAACATCAAAATCGAAAAATAGAGGATAACTTTATGACCTGATATGAAAAAACTATGATGTATTTTGATTTTTCCCAGGTCAGAAGTTTAAAACCTGTATCAAGATAAAAAATTCTGCCTGATGCGTTTTTTTGTTGACGCCAAAAACGAGTGAGCGCAAGCTAATAGCATTCCTCTCATTCTCGAAAAGAATCGAATAAGGATAGTGCAAAGTTCCAAAAAATTAAT
Organism: Varroa jacobsoni; assembly: GCF_002532875.2. Classification (NCBI taxonomy): domain Eukaryota; kingdom Metazoa; phylum Arthropoda; class Arachnida; order Mesostigmata; family Varroidae; genus Varroa; species Varroa jacobsoni. The sequence goes on from NW_019214314.1 coordinate 55,885, forward strand.
TAGAGATCCTATGATTTTTGAAATTATTCCCAGCTTTTCCGATAGAACAAAGAAATCGTCGTAATCAGTGGCATGTTGTGTCTAATAGGTGATATATTGCAATTATTTTAGTGATTTTTGCGTAATACATATAAAGTTATAGTCCGCTCAAAGAGGCTTTGGGTAGGCTAAGTGAGCTTAAAATAATTAGTATAATGATAATAGTGTACTGCAATAAAATGCATTATGGAGGCATCATAACACATTTAAATATACTGGGACATATGAAGGTATATGTCAAAACACTTCGAAGTCAAAACAGATCTGAAAATGTTGGAATTTAAGATGATCTGGAAGGAGCCGGAAGATACGAGTCTTAACTATTCGTAGTTCAAGTAACATTTTGTCAGATCAAATAACCTCGTGTAATTTATTTCTTTCTAATTTCAAGACGCTCATAAAATGACAATTACACTATGTTATCTTTTATGCCAAAACAAAATCTAGACCATGATTTGTTTGGTTCTGTTTCATGCCGTTCCCCTGATACAGAAAACGCCGAGCATGGACCTGCCGTCTGTGTTCGATCCCACGTAACCGCAACATGATGGAGTGTGAAACATGCCATACCTGGTTTCACATGTGCTGCGTGCAAGCCGTGCGAACGTCGACCTACGTGAGCTTCGACTCATGGGTTTGCACTTATTGCATTGAAAGGATGAAAAAATGCATTGTCGTTTTGCATAAGCTTAGTGACTAGTAACGCTATGCAGCATTTGTTGTGGATATGCTATTTAGTTTCCATAGTAGGCTACAATAATGATCTCATTGCGATAGCTATCAGTCTGTATTAGATTTGAGCAAGCCCATTGATTTACGCTATGCATGATATGCCTGATTATTATTTACAATTGAAAGTTGCACAGAGATACAATATCGTTGAGCTAATTCTTCAGGGCACAGTCCCTAAAATCGGCTTATAGATATTGATTAGGAGGAACTTTAGCGAGAGGAAGTTGTCTCATTCATTTATTCTAACCAGACAGCTAATGGAAACAGGCCTAAGTGGGAACGATTTGTATTCTTTATCAGCATTCTCATTGTAGTCACTCTGTACAACCTTCTATATATTTTACAATTTTCAGGTCTCGTAGTGATATATGTTAGGTTATATTCTTTTTGAGGAATGCGAGCGAGGTAAATAGCTAAGTGAATCGCGACTTGTACATACTGTCGATGTTATAGTATGGCCACCAGTTATATATCTTATAATGTAACGAATTCGATAAGTACATCAGTTGTGTGTATAGCAGTAACTGTTTGAATACCCAGTTTCTTCGTACTTTCTTGACCATGCATCATTTGCCTTGTGATAATGAAATTATTTTGTTTATGATTGGATCGTACATACATTTCGAAATTGTTTTTCTTGTAAAACACACATTTGTATTGTCTAGATTGGATAACGTCAATTAGTACGGCATACATAAAGCAATTTATCGATTTGTTAAGTAGTGTTTATGAAAATTAAAGTAGTAGATTGGATGAAAACCGTAGAACAACGCCTCTATGAGATAAAATGACGTCCTTTAAGGTGGTATATTTCCATAGAAAGCAACTCCTTATGCAAATAGTGGGTTTCTTTTTACCACTTTTGAGAAATGAAATACTGTGTGTGGCTTAAGCTATTTCGTATATAATGTGCAATTAAAAGAGGGCCTGCGTCGGTTACCCCCGAATACGAATATTAAATTGTCATCTAAAACTTAATGAGCACCTCTAGTAAATAAATGGACTGTCAAAACGATTGCCTCTTTCTCAGTATTCATATACGAGATGCAGGCGTATTGACGAGTTGTATACAAATATTTAGAATAGCTATTTTTCTACCAAGCCATCTATTATTCAATTATCAACTTTCGAATTTTGCTGTTGGAAGTATGTGCTCTGTGCGTGTCATACCGAGTTATGTCCGAAAATGCAATAATGTCCAACTAATGCAGCTAAAACAGGGCAAGGATAGCAAAATCGGCAATAGTGGTGCGTTCAATCGTCACCTATATTTTTTAGGCATAGAAATATACAAGAGTCTCGATTGCGATGTCAGGTGTGTTACACTTCGTAAATCTCTGGTTAGAATATTGAAGTTGTATCCTAATTTATACTGGTGTAATATAAATGATCACTGACTGGGGTAGAAAGAAAGTAAATGATCCAAATGCAAATACAGAAACTATTGTACCAACGATCTGGAATGATCTGTTGGTCGACTCCACATCGGGTTTTAGGCAGATTAATCTAGATTCAACTCTGTTTTATTGCTTGTAGTAGGGCGACCCGTGTTAAAAAAATCATTAAGCATGAATTATCTTGGGGACGGATAGAACTAGAAACATTGATATATGGAGTTGCAACGGAAACAGAGCGAATGCCTTATATCCTTAGCTATACATAACCTAGTCTCCAAAGCATTAGAAATATGGCTATGTTAATACAAACATAGACAGTTCGTATAGAAATGTATGAAACTGTGATTTAGTTAGTGACAAGCAAGAAGCCTTCATTGGAACTTCGAACTTACGTATGTATAGTACATACACAAAAAGATCGAATCTCTTACCAGTTTGTTACTTTCCAACAAAGTACTCCGCAATATTTTGTTGTCAACTGACACTGATGTGAAAACAAGAGATTTGAGTCAATTTGAGAAAGTCAATTAAAGTTTTTTTTTATAGAGGAAGTTCCAGTTTAAATTGTATGTATGTATATAT
>NW_019214314.1:58734-92016 GCF_002532875.2 Varroa jacobsoni
TATATATTCGCTTTGCTTTCCTGTATACGGGCTGTCGCTAATGAAATTGAACTACCCACACTTACAACCACTGTCCAGGCCGAGTTGCTTACCCCACCCCTCTCGTCCTCTCTTTTTATCGCTAAAAACAGGAAGCAGGCCAGGTCTTCCAGACACTCTCTTCACCGAAAGTGGTGGAAACCGAGTCTACTTGGGTGGAGGAGGGGCCAACCATGTTGGGGTGCTATGGAGACTGCGACAGAATAAAAGGAAGTCCCTCGAATTGAAGGCAGAAAGTGCACCCAGGAGAGGTGTAAAACATATGGACTCAATACTTCCAGCTACATCGGCTTGCACTTTTTTTGCTTAGGTGGGAGTCATGGAGGCGACGATCCATGTGGCCCGATTTGCCCCAACAGGCGGCTGATGTCCAGCGGATTGCGATGTAAAGCACTTAACGGGTTTAGTACGAATTCTACTCGCCATTTCTGCTGTCATGCTGGTGCTCTTCGGTGTTCGTATGCCAAAGAAGCATACAGCAAGAATTGGGCAAGCCTCCTCGTCTCTCTCCCGTTGAGTAACGGCTGTTGAGGGTCCTGTACTCCGTTAGCACGCATGAAACGCACAGTTCTTATCGCTGCTGTTGCCTTAGAATTGTACGCCTCTTCAACGGCAAGCAAATGGCCAAGACATGCAGTCGTTCAGTACAACAGAAAGACACATAACATTGGGAAGCCAGTTCGCATAACTGTCGTCCATTGATAGAAGCATGCAGATGAGGCGGTGTATTGGAACCGGTAGGGGAGCGACGAGCCATGGGTGAAAGCGCAGGCAAATTTACGGCCTTCAACGAGCTGTATGGAGCCATAGCAGTGACAAACGGCAGCATGTACGCCTAACATCGACTGGGGAGCAACAGACTCAGAGGGCAAAAAAGCATGAGAAGCATCGCCACCGCCCGCAATGTCGCTCTGGTCAGCCGCAGTGATAGTAGGAGAAGAAGGTGCACTCTTCACGTCGGAAGAAAAGAGCGACCGTAGAAAGTCGAAAAGTTTCGGGTTTAGGAGAAAGCGGCGAATATAGAACTAGCGGATGGTTTTTAAGAGAGATTGTTTGTCTCTTCTTCGAGTATCTGTATGTCACAAGACAGCAAATGCTCCGAAGAAGCTTCCACAAACGGGCGAAGGGGCTTTCGGCCAGTATCGGCAGTAATGGCCTCGCCCGTCGGCACAATCGGTTCGCCCTTTAGTCTTGCACGAACCTGAATTATTGGCACGGTTAGGTAAAAAATATCGAGATTGAACGACCATTGTGGGTGAGTGAAGCCCGGCAGCTACCAGGAGAAGCCGGCAGGAAAGGCTACGCCAGCCAGTTAACCAGGAGGTCAGCGGCAATCTCTGGCTGCGAAGCACTCGGAAAACGCTGCACTGAGCAGTGGAGTGACGGCGTGCAATAGCAAAACAGTTTGCGATCTTTTCCACACGAATATTGGCCTTTTGGTGTCGCCAACGGCGCAGCTAAGTCTCGGCCGGATGGCTCTCCGGTAAAAATTGTCGCCTGGTTTTTTCTGTGTCTGCTGTACACTTTTTTATGTTATCCTTATACGCCTCAAGCAAATACACATATAAAAATGACCAGGACCATTTGTAGGCATGCCTACAAATGATCCTTGACGAGACCTTGTATGCTTAGGAAAAGCGAAAGAACGGTAGAGATAGATGGAGGGAGTTTCCTTGCCGTCTTGGTCAAGGCAGACGGCCAGAAGAGTTAAGGTTGCTTACAGAAGGATGCATTACTACTAGAACAGTATTCGAAAAGCGGGATGATATTAGGTAGTGAGTAAATGACACGTCCAGCTAACTGAGTATGGCGATAAACCCACTAACTATACTTGGATTGTTGTGGCTATCAAAGCTTCTTGCTGGATGATCACTCGTCTTGGATGTAGGTGTGCGTGGGTGTAACAGGACAATATATAGAATATTCGCAGCGTAGCCTGTGCATGTCAGTGTGTCTCTGTATAGGTTATGGTAAATTTATATTACTGAAATATATAAGGATATTAACGAATATCTGAGTAACTAAGATCTAATAGCACCACGATCAGTTAAATTTTATTAGACTGTATAGCACTTAAGTTAATTTTAAAAAATGCCTATGTAGGAGAGGAGCTGTCACATTCGTTTAGAAAGGGCCATATATGAAGGCGATAAACATCGAATAAAACAACAGCTAGGTAGTAGAGAAAAAATAACGCTAAAGGACCGTTTACAACTCTTGCTACTTTCCACGACAGTTACTCTACAGCTATGAAACTCATTTTCAGTGAAAAACAAACATAGGAAACACGAAAATACAGGGGCATGCTTGTAAATAACAGCAGCACATGTAGCTCAGAAGAAACCTTACTTCATAGATGCTGGTCTTTCCTTTTTTAAGGTTGCCCTATTCCAGAAATGGCTCTTAGACGTATTTTCAATATATTCATCTCATTATTATAATAAATAAATCGTTGTATAGAATCCTGTCCCCTAAAAAAAGCACTTAAGTTTCAGCAATGTTTTCCTGACTGCAACGAACTGCGCCTATTTAAATTCGTGATGGGTGCCTGCTAATTGCCGGCCCCACCCACACTCATTGATAGGTCAATAAAATGCCTTTTCGGCCAATCGGCAATGTGTGGTGTCGCCTGACGGTGAATCTTAAATCAATAAATACGGGTAACCAGACTGGCTTAGCTTTTTTTATTACTTTCGCTGCCACCACCTTTGTCCTACTGCGATCACGCCGTTTACCAACAATTGTCGAATGGACTTCGTTAGGTAACGACATAGCTGAGTCTTACCTCTGGCCCAATCCCTATATATTTAGGTGTGGGCACATCACTGACACATATCTTCGTTTTCTTATCTAGATAATATCAGGCATAGTGTTTTAGGAAGGAAAGGTGGGTTTGCAAAAATAACAAACACGTCCGCATGTCAGAACAAAATATATGCGCAAGTGAGTCCGGAAAGGAAAATGACCTTTCTCAATTTCTTCGAACTGTAAACCTACCTTTGCATTTCTATTCTTCACAAGTACCAAAGCCTATTCATCCAAGTACTTGCATGCAACATTCAGTGGTCATAGTCATTGTTATTGATCTCAATATAGGTATATTAAGACTGTATCGTCGACACCTAGATACTGACGCTAAAGTAGACGGTAAGCGGTGAAGTAGAGAAACATATTTTTCTAAGTGGGAACAAATCGTAGCGCTGATTCCTATCGGGAAAGCTTTTCGCTCGTTCTTGACAAACAGCCAGTTAATTTAGGGGGCTAAAAGTGTAAACACAAGGTAAGCTATTGTAAGGTTATGTACTTTTTTATTCTCTATCGAACTGATAAATTCTAATTGTAACTTATGTAGATAATATTATTTTGATATTATTATCACTATAAATGCAATGCGCAATAAAAAAAATGGCCAATTTCCAGCAACTAGCCTCTCATAAACTTTTTTTCTTGCACTGTAGTATTTGCAGTGCTCCCTATTACAGATGCCGCTTTAGTGGGATCAGTAAATAAATTTCAATGCGACAAGTGCGAGTAACCGAAAAAGTGTAAGTTATACGTAAATAGGATCGCTAAGGTCTGGGAAACATGTTGCCTTTGCTGTCCACCTGTTGTAGGTATACCATTTCACATAACTTTAGAGTATCAAAGTGGCAATATTCAACTGTGAATTCTAGAACCCAAGTAAAAACCGCCTAATCATATGTTAAAGAGAGATATCATTATTTACATTATGTGATAGATACATTATGTGCATTTCTACAATAAACAAAGACGAGATGCGAATTCAAGATTCCAAATGCTCGTTCTTAGCTTACCATTGTGCTTCGGCATTTATGGTAGAAGAGGAACTTTTCTAGTAACACGAATGGATCCTAGCTCACTTCGTAACTGGTTTTACAGAAGCATTTATTTAGTCACAAAAAATCATACAGCTGCCAAATTGGCTAGTATATAAACTGTCCTGTTGCCCAAGTTAGGTTAACAAGTCACTTCGAGTTCCTGCCAGAATGAGTCCTGGAGTTCCGATAACGGGAACTGAAATTCTTTACCATACATATAGCAAAACGAAGCTATTTTTATTTACTATTTTCTAATGTGGGCTCTGTTCAAACTCTTATCTAAAAGAAGCCTGAAGGAAAGTTTCTAGTTTTGCATCGGCAACCAATATAGACACGAACCTGATAAGAAATGAGAAGAAAGAGCAGAGACAATTATCTCCGATTCGACCGTTACCGTAAATCGTTTAGAACTAGAAATTTATAGATCAATTATTATTATTGTACATATTAATTGCAGAGCTGATATTCAATCGAAACAAATCAATGTAGAACCTAGGTATCATTTTTTGGCAAAAATCCGCTAGCGTAGCAACAATTTTTGAAGCACACTTTTATCTTGATACCAAATATACATTGAAGTATACAGTGAGTTCGCCTGAAGCAAGTATTACGAAGATTGACAACGTAGTACAGAGCATCGGCATGCGTGAGTAAACGAATTTATAGCAAATTTCAAATAGAATTTTAATATATTTCACTCTAATGATAGCACGTGTAGGTGGTCCGAGGAGGAGTTATGCCATGCATGTCGAATTGAATCTACTAAATTGGTTTTTGCCCGCCGAGTGGAAATCAAAAGGGGTAAAAGCCAGAATGTAGATGTAACAAAAATGGGTCAAGTTATGTGGGCATTTTGAACGAGAGAACATACGCATTTAAGAGAAATAACTCTTTTTGGTAACAACATACACATTTAATCGTAAGCATCGTTATTAGTAGCGGATACGGGCTAGGTTCAGAATGGTGTCGAAGCACGCCAGAATTTACTCAATCTCATTCGAAGAGTAAACGACCGAGTGATGTTTACCAGCAACATTCAGCTTTTAAGCGAGGGCAACGCGCAACTATCATCCCCTAACTTCATTACCAAATTATTCCGAAAGCGTTTATGACAGGAGCGCCACAGATAGCGCTGTTATCGTTGGATTGAGTTTTACAGTCGGACAATGCAAGCGAGAAAATAATAATAATGAAGGACAAGGACTCTGGTCAAAAGGAGGCACTTCCCTCGTTGATACCTGTGCTATAAACAGATGCAAGCATGCGCCTGTATTGATATTTTAGAGATCCACAACATATGCTGCCTTTAGAGCAGCGACATTCCATTTACCAAGCTTGCTGTTGATTCTGGCTACTTTAGCTTTCAATTAATGTCGTCTTTTATATATTCAACGTTTTGCCTTTTATACAGAAACATTATTGTATATAAAAGAGAAGCCCCCATCGAAAACTAGTACTGGATTATATAGAACTGCTCACTTTTTTCCTTATCAACGTGTTTTCATGAAGACTGAAGCAACGGGAGCGGCAGGCGAGTCCTCATTATACCTAACATAGGCGCAATTTATTCGGATTTATGTCCCTGTCAGCTGCTTCGCTCTTTTCTCCTCACAGGTTCCTGTTACAGGGACATCAAAATTGACCAAAGGTCGAAGTTCGCTAGCGTTCATTTTAACCGTGCACGCAGAGGAACAAGAGCCGGCTGAGTTAGGGATTGCCTTCTACTGACGATGAAGGAATTACGGCTAGTACTAGTTTTCTGTTTTATATTTCCTAGGTCCAGGCACCATTCGCCCACCGACCTCTAAGCCGACCTTGTAGTCTTTTTATAAACATCGTTGCCTCTCTGTCCCTCCCCTACGTCGGCTACTGTTTAGTAGTTTAGGCTCTCGTCCTTCTAAAACCTATATCCACCTGTCTTTTACTGTTCACCTCAATAAATCGAAGTTCTGCTGTACGACCTCCTCAAGTCCCAAAAAGAGCTTTCCCGCAGGAATGGGCCACGTCCACCTGCAATCGGTTGTGCTGACGCCTAATGAGGACCTAGACCTCGTAATTGCAGATTACAAGTCGACGCAGACTGCCCCTCATCGATGGCGCAAAAAGGGACGAGCTCCTCTCGAGCCTGTCCCGGCCTTTCTTTTACCTCGTTCCCGTCTGCTACACTCTATGAAAACAGAGCTCCGTTGTATATTCTCGTATATTTCTGCCGAAATTTTAACTCATTCTAAGAAAATAGCTCTACTTAGTGTATTTTTATTACTGATAGGACCTTTTTAAGTTATTAAGGTTTCGTTTGCTAACTTAAGATCTCCCTGGACCCATCTCCGTTCACGTATTTCTAGGCTATTTTTACTTTTCGTCTCTTTGGCTCCATATGGGTTCAGTTTAGCATGTATCTTCATATTCATAAAGCGTAAGTAACATATGTACGAGCTGCTTACGGCCCAGCTTTGCCTGATTGTTATCGTGCTCAAAAAGCGAATCAAACTCAAGAATCCAGCTCAAGTGTTGGGTTAGAAGTTAGATTCCTTCTAGCAGCTTTGCATTGCATTGTGTTATTGGCCCTATAATTAAGAACGGGATAGCTGGTAGCCCCAAACCAAAAGCCATGAACAGTACAAACATCAATTACGGAGAGGTGTATTATGTATTCGTGTGTACTGTTGAACATGGCGATATGCTGACCTAATAAGTGTTGGACTCGTAGGGCAGCTGTTGGTAAGTGCTCTTGTTATCTACCTGTAGTGAGACAATGCTAAGTTATTCAAAGGTTCATATCAAAGAAGTCGCAACAAACAACACGCATCATTTGAGCACACTATTCATAAGATTTTTGTTCGTGTTATCGTATCTACAAAGCTGCGTCAATGCTCTAGACGCTGAGAGTCACCCGTCTAGGAGGCAACAAATATACAGAAATAGTACGAGACGCAGCGGCGCAGATTCTGATTCACTTGTTTTAAGAAAGATAAGAGGAGTTACAAGGCTTGGAATGACTTCGTCTCGTTTTTGTCTCCTTCCTCACCAGATGATTGTTGGGAGGTGTACATTGATAGCCGGTCTAAGGTCTGCAATGTCACAAGTGGAATTTAAACAAGTCTTTCTGCCCAGATGTGGCTAAAGCAGAATGGTAAGTTTGCCCGAAGTTAGATTCCTTCTAGCAGCTTTGCATTGCATTGTGTTATTGGCCCTCTAATTAAGAACGGGATAGCTGGTAGCCCCAAACCAAAAGCTCTCTCTAACTTCCCACTGATTGATACCGAGGAGACTCCTGTAAAGTTACAATCCTTGCTTTAACCGAGTATAGTGGAAATTAACTGTACCGCTGGGATTTACACGCTTGCTTTTTGTAGCTTTTTGTTCCTACCAACTTTGTAGACAATGACTAAGCTACATAAGGTGCTTAAACGATTGGGTTATAGAGATATTTCACAAACACTTCCCACGCATAGCTTCCATCGATTATTTCGCTTATGATTTAACTGGTACGCGCGCATCCTATCTATTATAAGGTGTTAGCTTTGTGCAAAAAATACGCATTGGCATACTGTTTATGATATTACATCTCGTTCTTTTTTAGCTGCGTGGTTGTAGGTGCCATTCCTACGTATCTCTGCTGACCCGTGAAAGCTGCCCCGGAAATGGAGTCAACAATTCTTCCAGATAGCATATAGAACAGTAAATTTCAATGGAGTACATATCTTGCGCGAGCACGCATTATCAGATAATAATCGTATAGTTGCATCAGATTTTCCTGAAGGAAGGCGATTTTTCGAATTCTGAGTGCGGTGATTGTTTCTAACAGACGTATGGCTAACAAGAAGGACAGTTTAACAGGTGTCAGATATTTAAGTACATTATTACTAGTAAGCCACAGATGTATGTTTATACATACTCATAAGACTCATTCTGTATCAACAGTAAGGTGATGCGCGTTGAGAAGCCTAGCTTTCGTTCCAACCGCAAGTTCGATTTTGTTGTAGTTTCTTCGAAGAATTTTCACTATCAGAGATAGAATCGCTTCTCTTTCGCCACAGTCCTCGGACTCCAGAGGTCCAGAGACTGCCTGATATTGTACTGGAAGTACAATGACGCTTTCGAAAAAGCCAGCCTTGGGCTAGAGCAAAGGCCGGTGCCGAAACGTTTGCTATACGTATTCAATTCACTCGATCAGATATATTGGCAGGAAACTATTGTTTCCAAATTTAGTCGAATGTTGCCGATTAAACCGGAAGCATGCCTATTGGCCTGTTCGACAATTTCGATCGTTTGCTGTGCTTTCAAGTACATAAAGGACAATGATCTTCGGGATTGGATGCGAGTGGTAGATGTGGCGAGCTGCGATACTATCAGATCAACAATGTAGATGATAGTGGGTGAATAGGCTATAGTAGACACGAGCTAATAACTAACCGGTAGTTTATTAACCGATAGCTTTTTCTGAAGTGATTAGATATTAAGGGGAACTCGGTAGGTTCCTCGTTACGCGAGTGAAGAATTTTTGCAAATGCCGATTATTGACCAAACTTTAGTTTTAGTTTTACGATGTACCACAAAAGTGTGCTACAAAAAATGTATCACAAATAGTTACTATAAGTTTTACAAAACAAAAGTTGTGGTCATAGATAAATAAGGGCACATATGTTGCTCATAGTTATAAAGAGAAGCTTAACAAAGGTGGTTGTTATACACAGGTAAATTTGTGCGTTATTATAGAGGTGAACCGAGGACAGCTGCTTCTATTTGTAAATAAAAAAAAAAACAAATTTCATTGTAGTGGTGGGTGTAGATGTTTCTAGATTATACAGTTCTTATGCAAATCTTATTGTTATCGATTACTAATAGAGACCGGCTACCTCATCGGCATATCTTTGTGGAGTACCAGAGCATATTTCTATTTGCTTCGACATTAAAAGGCTAAACATAGAGCATGTGATTAAACATATGTATATAGAAAGAAAGGGAGAACGAGAGTGAGAGAGAGAGAGAGAGAGAGATTATAGTAGAAGGGGGAAATCCCCTACTGCAGTACGTCGATTAATTTTTTTTAAAAGTGCGAGTTTGAGTATGTGCTTGATAATTATACCAGTTTCTCTAATATCCGCAATATTTCTTTATATGCGTTCTAACGAATCGAAATTGTCGTATAAACAGAGCCACAAAGAGGGTAATGCCTGCCGTGCTGTTAGTCAACCACTACATGAAACGGCTTTGGTCCGATCATCCCATCGGTTACGTAGCTTCAGATGAAAAGGGATTACAAGTTTCTTACCGAAGCGCTCCACTGTTAATTCTGTTCGACTGTTACAAGCGAACGGACTCTAAAATCGGATAACTTTTTAACTAGTGGGGCTTAAATATAGATTTTTTATTATGTGTTGGAGGCACTCTCTCCTAACCTTCACACACCTGCCCCAGTGCTCTTGTGGTTTCTGAACGGCCATATGCCTACAGTGAGTGTTCCCAGTCGATGGCTTTTCGAAATAAATTGATGGTGGAATATATTCGTCTATCAGTTGCTTTTTTTTTGGGTAGAAAGCCTTGTAATCATACAGACGTTGGTTATTTCTTTGTTCAATTCAAGAAGTAATTGCGAAGAAGTAGCGTTAATATTAAGTAGTAAACTGTATGAAATCTATGTAGACTGTGTGGTTCGTGCCAACGGTCCACGGGTTTTTTGAGGAACTCGGGATAGTGGCGGAGATTTTCGGTGAATGTCTCGTAGCAGCAGATGTCCTTTGCAAGTATTCCCATTACCTCAAGTTAAAAATTACTCAGCATTGCTACTGGACTCGATTTTTCTCCAAAGCAACGCTATACTCTCGCCTGGCCCTTCTCCGACCGGCGGTAGATATTGAACCACACTTTGTCTATGGCAACCGTATGCTCCACGCGAATTTTTTTGTTGATTAAACAGCCGCAAACGACACGTGAAATAAGCCACCTGCACTTCTAACTGGCTTATAGTCAATCCACAGGCGACCCACTTTTACTCAGTTTCCAGTATTTGGGCCATAACTTTGTAATACATTATATGTGATATTCCCGTTTTAGCCGACAGAGCCTTTAAACCCTTCGCTTTCGTAAAAAGCCTCCTCGATTGCACCAATTCGGATTCCAATGTCTGGTCATCTCTTACCCAATCTTCAATACTCCAATCTTCGTTCTTGAAACCTTTGCGCCATTTACTTCCTTTGCCTTCGCTTAAGGCCTCTTTAATGTAATACTCATGTAATGAATTTCTGTAGCACTAGGAGGACCTTCCTAGCAAAAACTTGCCTACTGAGCGTTAATTTTTGGAATTGAGAGATATTTTCCTTCCTAAACCTATTTTTCATAACGCAAACTCAACCGGTTTCACGTATACGTTTCTAGAAGGTTGAAGAGTTTACTAGCTAAATGTGGTGTGCTAGCAGCGCGTAGTTCAAAATTTCTTCGATTTCAAAGCTCGCCGGGTTCGCTTGTAAAAGTTTAATATTCTAGCTACTTCTCTGTGTGGCATATCAAGGACAACAGTATGAGTAAGTAAAGTTAAAACTTAGTAAGTATAGATGCTATTTAACGCTGGCCGAGCAAAAACATTTCGTCGGTTAACATACACTTATCATCTACTAAGTGGTCCCGAATTGTCGTCAATGGATCTTTTTCCAATTTAATAACCAGTACTCTTTATAGCTATAAGCACGAACGTTTTGGATGAAGTGCGCCTGCTACCTGAGCAGAACCTGCGCCAATTCAGTAATTCATCTGTTCAGCTTTGTCTGAAGAGTATTAGGTATGGCTTTCTGTTACCAGTTAAAGAGATAGTTGTCTTTGGGCTAAAACGAGATCTATTAAAGTGTTTACCTAAGCGAAACACAACGTTTGACGCTTCAGCAAATTCAAGCGTTTCAGATTTGCCATAAAGCTTTAAGATTCTAAGCGCCTTCACCCGTTGCTGGTCCTAAACCGTAGTTGTTATTTGAGTGCACAATACATGACAACTTGAACGTTTGCGTCGCATAGTTGGTACGCGTACAATAAACCTACAAATACAATAGCCCTAAAAAAAAAAAAAAGGGTTCGCAATGTTCCTAATATAGTCGTCGCTAACAAATCGAATTAAGTTACCTTTACGTCACGCAGGCATATAGTCATTGTCGCAGATCAAGCACACGAGTCATATTGTGTTTTGAACAAGGATAAGAAGCTAAAATCAGTATTTCCGATAATAAAACAACATATGTGACTAGGCGTGGTCCAAGTGCATGATGATTTAAATCGCTAACTGATGGCCACTAACAGGGTGAAATAACGTGGTTTTGCAGAAAAATGGTCAAATGTCATGGGCAGCTTGTGGTATACGATTATAATTTTCCTGAGATTAAAAATAAGATCAGGGCCCTATGGGACTATCGACTCAGGGGATGCTGGTCCCATCAGTCGGAACCTGCGTGCTTTTCAATTATTTTTCTAACTGTCGGATCTTTATCAATGCCGTACCTTTTGATATTTACAAAAATGGTTTAGAACTAACTAAAACGATGAATCACGTATTGACTACGGGGGCTGTTCCAACTTTATACTTTGACGTGACGTGGCTGGTAAATATGTTTTGTAGGAATCTACTTTGATTGTGTGGGGCGGCGAAGTGTTGCGGGCAGACTTTTTTTTTAACTGCACACTATCTTGAAACGTGTTATATCCGTGATAGGTGATGACACGTTAACTTTTTGCTAGCCATTTGCCAAATATTGTTTTATACATGGAGTGTCGAGTGGGCATTTCTACCATCGTAAGCGTGGGAATCTGTTCAGTCTGCGTCTATACCCAGGCATAAATATTAGTATCTCACTCTTCTGTTGCCCAATGCTTTTGTCATAGTGGACAGTTGTTACCATCGAAGTGAGGCGACCTGACATTGACGTATTTATCGATTCTGTCATCCGCCAGTTCCATCATTTTCAAGTCACATAGCTGTTTAGGCAGAACAGTCTCGTTCGGCATCCATATATTGGAATCGCTTCTGGCACATTCAGCCACACACGATGAATTATCATTTGACTCATGAGATCACTTTCGATTTCAGACTCTGCGTCGCCGCGCTCTTTTCCAACGCTCTCCCTGAAAGCATCGTGGTATTGCTATAACATTGAACTTATGTTCAACCTTCAATATAATCCCCGGAAGAAGCAAGTGATAAAAACACAGTTGCGGTGGCGTTACGTAAGTATAGGCAACTTCTAAACACACCGAGTAAAAGGACAGAGCGCTTGATATTCCCAACTGTGTAAATATTTTTACTAGAAAAATTAATAACATTATTATTTCGTGTATTAATACCGATATAATCTGCAACAGCACAGATACAATCTAAATGAATAATGAGGGTGCCAATAGGTTATGATTTGCCTGTTGCTAATGGTCCTCGGCTCAGATTTGTCTGAAAATATTTCAGACTGAATTTTTTCTTCTACACACGGCGGAATAGGGTTAAAACTCCATAAGGCTGCGAATATAAAGAGCATACCTTACTGACTGGATTTCATCAACGAGCCACAGCGAGAAAGTTCATTTCCAGTAACTAATTTCGAACTTATATAGACCTAACTACGAATCTAAAATGCAGTTACCGAGCTAATGTACTAGCACAATGATTATTTTATTAGTCTTTCTTCCATAACAATTTAAGCCACGCAATCCTGAGCTTTAAGTGTACAAACACCACACTCCAACCCTTTCTTTATGCGTATAGTCTACTATTCCACGCTAAGAAATAAACGCTATGTACACACTTTCAAGCGAATAAAGACGTGTACAGGAGCGCGAAGCACAGTTTGCCGTTATTATCTGGGTTCAATGCTCGATGGCTAACAATCTCAAGGAATCGATGAGCTCCTATGAAATTATTAATATTAATTATCCACCTTAATTTAAACCATTTTACCAAATTGTAACGAGCGATTAGTTTAGGCCCTTACAGTCTCTCTCGCTCCCATTTTACTCATTTGCCCTACGGCGAGGGCGTGTCTCCTGAAACGGGTGATAGCTTCAGATAGCTTCTTTTAACGAACTTCTATTCAAAATTTTCCAGAATTAGCAACATCACACAGGAAATGGAAAAAGGAGAGGGGAGAATTAACTGGCTTTGATCGGACGGCAAAGCAATCAGCTCAGCCAATGTAGGAGAAGTCCGTCAATCAGGGAGCCCATGTTAGCGTGGCGAAACAGAGTTCTGTGTGCTCCCCGCACTCTGCAAGCACACTGCCAAATTGGCTAGCCCCCTCCCTGCAAGCGGTAAAGTGCCTCACTGAGCTAACTGATACGTCGGAGACATCACACAGTTCAAAATGGAGACTCGTTCTTTTTTTTAGATTTCGATTCGGTAGAAGATAATGTATCAGTGTGAACACATTGCGTTGACGAGAATGGAGACAAAGTAACCTTTCTGTTATCTGATATCAAACAGTGATCTCGACGATGTAGAGGTATTCAAAGGCAATTTAATACTGCTGTGACGAGTGTATTTGTGCATAATAATGTGAATAACCGTTCCGGTGCTGATTGTCCGCAAAAGGCCTTCTCCGTCGTAGGCACCAACATGTCTTTTAGCTAGGATGAGGCCTGTCGCTCGACGTGATGTGTGGTGCATGGCGGCCTAAAGACGTGTTACCCAAAACGAAGGCTTTATGAAGCATCGTGTGGTCGATCGGTTTACTGTATTAGAATAGTGAAACGCACGAATACGATTCGCGAGCCGAAGGCTCGTTCGGCTGCTAAAGTTTGTTGCTATCTGCGCAAAGCTGCTTTTGTGCATGGAAAGGGGCGCAGTTACTGACCGATATGTTTTACCTGACTGTATTCCATGGGGGCGTATAGTCTTCGAACGGTACATTTCAACACCAGGAAACCAGCTAATGCATGACATCGCGAATATCCTGGTGATCATTTTGGGCTCATCTCCAGACAAGTTTGCTCGCGAAAGCTGAAATGGTTGATGACGTTGTTTGCAGCGTTTTCTCAGACTATACTCCTTTGACGTCAGCGTCATCAGTTTAACAAAAAACGAGCTTTCGGTTCCGACTATTAGATGCAAACCTTGTAGGTGGATACACCTGAGTCGACAATATCGTGCGCTGTGGTTCCTCCAGTATGGCCAGCACTGCGTACACGAACACATCGTTCCCTGTACTTAATTGTCATACCAGGAAGCCAGCAAGCAAACACGACAAAAAAAAACGTAAAACCCTTTTACTTAGAGTAAGAAACCACAACAATTACCTATCTTCGCGATTTCCGATTTAACAGTTGATTTGAAGCAATAACAAAATAACATCATTTTAGGCATATGTGGAGGATGTCTGCCTAAATCGCATAAGCACTCAGCATGTTCGACGACAACTTTAGGAAAATGCCTCTTCATAAGAGTAGATGCTATTAGTTTTATGTTAAAGAAAAGCTGAAGCTGCCATCTATCGCCTAGTATAGGGATTTCGGTTGCTTTGCTTCGTTATGTATTAAAGATCATTAAGAAAGATGTAAATTTCAAAGTCTGTTGTTCAAGTTTCGCTCACCGGAAAGTGACATTTTAAAGAAATCGGTTTGACCATCAGCCAGTGTCAGAGTGGTAGTCTCTGAATGGTTTTCGGAGTAAGATGTCAATAGATACCTCTGTTCGGATTGGACTGACATTAATGGCACAACGTTCCGTTGTGACTTATACTAGCTCGCCTGCGTCGCCATATTGAAATTAGCTGCAAAATTTCAACACACCCCCACGACACCGTAATTCTCTCTTGTCTCATACTTGCGACGACCTAATATGAATCATAATGGGAGCTTATTGTCAATATCGCCGATTTCTACTAATCTTGCTGTCCATTGCCTAGGACCGGCTTTTGAGCAGATACCGGAAAAATGTCTGAATAATATAGAACACGATCAGACAGAGCTGCTGTTATGAAACCAACAAGACAGCAGTTCAAAGCGAATTTAGCTATTACCTAATCTAAACGCAAGCACAAACAGTTACATACGATTAAGTTGTGCTCTGAGTCAGCAGATACGAAATACATTAATGATAAAAAATAGATACGAACTATACGATAGGATAGTATATATGTCTGTATATATAAATCTGATGTTTTCGTAAAGAATTTTTTTTACAAAATTTAAACAATCGAGTCAATAACAAGCATAATCCGTTTATTCGAAATTTAATTTACTGCTGTTTTAGCAT
This sequence comes from Varroa jacobsoni, assembly GCF_002532875.2. Classification (NCBI taxonomy): domain Eukaryota; kingdom Metazoa; phylum Arthropoda; class Arachnida; order Mesostigmata; family Varroidae; genus Varroa; species Varroa jacobsoni. The sequence continues at coordinate 73,834 of NW_019214314.1, forward strand.
TAACAACATTAGGAACATTGAGCCGATTCATTCTCACAACATGATCTTGTCCTATATCATTGATAAACATCTGCGGAATGAATGTACGACTCCACCGTATTTCATGTTAACTACCTCAGTTCCTTGGTATATAACATTTTTTGTGCACTAAAAAAACGTAGGATGAGCAAGCGTTGTGCCATCGTGACCGGGAACTCGTTTACTATTCATATGCACATATATATGTGAAACATGAGAGATCTTGATTGATTGATCACTGGACATGCTATCGTCACGATAATCGTCTCATTAAAAAAAAATAAGATATTTGATTAACAATGAATAATATTGTTTTAAAATCCACGGTTAACATTAGACGCCTGCTGTTAACGCATACGAACTTCAGACAGAATTCGATTGAACTTCACTGGTCCTCGTCACAATGAAATGATTCAGCGTGCCTTTATCTAGTTAGGTATCACGATGGGGTAAGTTCCATCTCGCCAGGCAGCGTTTGGTCATCACGGGTTTGTTTCCCGTATCAGATGCCATCCAAAACACTTTACTGCACTGTTTTTACTACCGATTGCCAATTTGCGACCCTGCAGGTAAAATCAGAGGCACATCTTGACAATACCTCGACGAGCTATTGTTAACGGCGAAGACAGCACGGCCGATAGTGAACTCATTGACGTGTTGAAGGCCGACCCGTGCGGCCGCTCAAAATACGAACAGCAGCATTCGAATAGGCCTAGTTCGTGACTAGATTGCACAATGAAACCTGAATTGTAAGGATCGGTAACAGTCAGAAGAAGTATAATAAGGCAATGTCAATATAGAATATCTTAAGTTTCTTACGATGTTCCAGAAAAATAACGCGCACTCGTATATGTCTGCTCAGTCCTGAGTCAAACATAAGAAATTGACTGGAATGGAACCATTTTGTGTCTCAAGTGTTTTCGTGTATGTGCCGATTCGGACAAATTTAGCTATTTTTGGCAAATTGTTTGCCAAAAATTGAAAATATTCAAGATGTTTATGCCGGGAAGCTGTTTGTTTCTCAAGCGCTTTTTCAAAATAAATATTCGACGATGCGATCTAAAAGTGGTAAACTCTGCGGAAATTGTTGACAATTTACGAAGCTAGAAAATAAAAATTACGGAAATATAAGAACACCAAAAATACAGTAATGTATTACAAAAAGTCTCAACCGGATTAACTGTAACAGGCTAATTGGGATGATAATAGCGAAAATAAATCCGCATTAAAGCAAGGGTTCGGATCAAATGAGGTCTTAACAGCAAACGGTAGCCTTGTGCAAACGAAAGGAAATTTTAGGCGGAGCCCTGATGGTCACCTCGAGGTCGAGGTTAGCTCTACCAGTTGCCCTAACCTTGGGTGGCAGAACACATTCATTATCGCAGCTGAAATAGAACAATTAGGGCAATAGTAACATTTGTAAGAAAATGATATCACTCCAGGAGGGAAACGGGATTACCAGGGTGATGAGCCACTGGAACATGATAATTGAATAGCTACGTTAGGGTCATAAAGTCGATGGCACAAAATGAAAGATCGACTAAATCAAAAAAAAAAAAAAGAAAAAAAAGTATAACTACTTTAACCGAATTGCAGCAAGTGGATAAGGTACTTAATATAACCAGGCTTTAGGAGAACCGCAACTGTCAGCCTACGGTCAGATAATACACAATGTTAGAACGAATCTGATTCGTTAATGTGACAACAGGCTAATCAGATCATTGTAGTGTGGCAGTACTATCATCATAACATTCGAATCAGAGATCGGAACAAAGAGAGCAGAGCATATTGAACGGAAGAAGTGTTGATGTGTACTCGAACTATAGTTTGCTTTAAAATAAGTGCAACATGAGCACATCAGAGTAATTAAATCAACGACGAAGAGTCCAGTTTTAAGATAGAATGTTTTCCCGAATGTATTCCTTTGCCCTTCTGAAATGGCCTGCTTTCTACGGAATGGTTATTTTGATCTCATACTAGCAGAACGTATACGTAAAGTTAAAGTTTCATTACTGACCGAATATTTCTCGATATTTTCCCATAATTGCTTATGCTAATCAGGGACAATGAAACCTATAGGGGTGATTTATTTTCAGCCACTAACCACTGCTAGAAAGCTGATATTAAAAATTAAGTTATTCTCATGGCTGCCGTAATAATAATAAATGCTGCTTTTTTTTTTCTTGTCAAAAAATTAACGAAAAAATAGGTGTGGAAACGAGCTAATTGCAATGGCAAAACTAAATCAGTGCATCAAGGTAGCGGCATTACAGGAACGTTCTGACTGGACTCCAATATCATATGGGGATGACTGAGCGACGTTAGTCTAGAACTGTTGCCGCCTAGAGGGGTAAGGAAAGCTATACAGGCAAGATATATTTTGGCTAATATTGGAAATTTTGAATACAAGGTCGGTTCAATCTTGCCATAGCAAGATATCTGCAATGGAATCAAGGCTTGATCGCTATACGAGAATGGGCTACTGCATTAAATGAAAGTATGAAATCACTGCAATAACATCAGTATCTGCAACTTCAGGGTGATTTGAACAACGGGATAGCCGTGGAAAGGCACCGAACTTAATGCAAAGGGATGAACGATACTAGCTAATTATTACGGAATACTCGAACCCTAGTTTACGTTCGCTTGAGTGTGACGTTAACGAATCCAACTGGATAAAGCAAAATGATAAAACGGGCGCCAAAATTTACGGGTGATAATACGACAAATTTATCGTCGACAAATAACGGAGCGAACAACTGTAAGAATTTTTTCCGCTAAATGGGTTGCACTACATAAACAAAATACAAAGATTTGTACGCATATTTACGTGCGGATTTCGGAATAATCGTACCCGGAATCTTATTATCATCGAAGCGTCCGGCTGCGGGCGTCGACTATGTTTCGGCGATTGCTATCTTCTCATAGCACCAAACGACATTCGTAGACCCAAACAGTGCTAAAAATATATATATCTCGTACGTCGTCCATGTCCAAACCCACCAAAACTGGAAGAGCCATGAAACCAGTTAATAGATTTCACTTGTCGAATCTTACCTCGATGAATCATCTATCCAAATTATTTTATCGCTCATCACTCTTTATTCGTTGCATCAAGGATTGTTCTGGGCTAAGGCATGAAGGGACCTGCCATCAAACACTGCCGAAAAGGAACGAATCTCCGCATCTCTCGTTCTTCTATTTCCAATCTCTGTCTGTAGAACAGCACTTGATGCATCACAAAGAAGGTGAGCTTTACGCTGTTAGGAACAATAAGTTACATCGAGTATTCTAAAAGGCAAAATACAGGCTGTAATTTCAACAAGCGTGTAAAAAATTTCATGACTCGTACTGATTGTCCATTTACTGCACAACTGATCGTGGGCTAGTTGGATGTGCTATATAGAAATCAATTTTTGTCCAGAATAAAGACTGCTCATCGATTGCAATAAGAGATTGTTGCGTTTTTAAACGTTAAAGCACGTTGGCGTCTAATTTTCTTTGTAACCTTATTTCTATAGGTCAAGCCTATAAAAAAACGTCTTTATTTATACAAATCGTATGATATTTATGTGTCGTATTGGAAGCCAAGTCATTTATAGATTAAGGTTATGTGGTACTAGGCGACGATTCGTAGAAAATTACGTCTTAGTCTTGTTAACACATTTGCAAGAAGCTGCCATTGAGAACATTGTTTACAATGTTTTTTTAATTTACAGAAAAGCAATAGGCTGATATTTCTAATGTCGAAATCTAGTAAGCCTTGTATTGAAAAAGATTTCCGTAAAATACAGCGGAGCATGAGCCTACAATATAACCGGTGTTCAATGCATAGGAGAAAAGCTCGTGTGCATTTCTTTATGGCCCCCTACTTTTGTCATATATGGTTACTTAAACGGTAAGGAGATGATTCCCAATCCTCGAATGTAGAACACGTTCGCAGACCACAAGAGCCTCACTCTACCTGAGTTTATTCACCGTTCAGCTCGTCTCGGCCTTAGTATTTTAACGTTTTCGTCTTCTGTTCTGAAGTAGGGAAACGCGACTAGCTCGAGTGAACTAGTGGCCAATAGAATTTACGGACTCTATGTAGACCGTTGGGCTGGTCGGATTGTGCAGCAGCTATAAATGTATCCGAAATTCCCCGTGGCATCTTTCAATGCGTGCAGACAAGAGGACTTGGTATTTACCTAGGTATTATATTGTATCGCTTCCATCGATTCGACAAACATCTATTGCACTACCGCAAGTACTACTATAACCAGCAATATATAGTGAGTTCATCCTGTGCTCAAGCGGCCCTTTTGCCACTTCCTGGAATTCTGCCCTTGTCATGACTAGCGTACACAGGCCGTCGTCCAAAGGAATCCTGGAGTCCATCCAGAATAGCACAAAAATATGTAAAGATCAAAAGCAGAGGAGCTGCCGCGACAACCCAAGCCTCGTGGGTTACTCATCGCCCTATGAAAGCATCTGTTCTACTTCGTTTGCGGTCGTTGCGGATCCTACAATAGTGTCAGCCAGCCTTAAGTTTCCGGCCGGGCTTCCGAATCGCTTGGCTAGCAACCTAACGTTCTTCAAGCCGCTGTTTCGAAAGAAGTTCTCCCGAATCGGGTCTGTAGCCATCACGGAATGCATGCCGGAACGCAGCTAGTCGAAACCTGCATCAAGAAGATACAGGTTTACCCGAATTCTTCTACAACCGTTATGTATGGGCATTCTTCTCTGTTTTCCATTCAGCGCTCTGGAAGAGGAACAAGACTTCGCCGCATACACTCTGTCGAACACTGGCTGGAACCCCCAAGAGGGTCATCGAACTGGGAATGGAAATCATTCATAGAAAGCCGTAGAGTTTCCGCCACTTTCATGAAGTCAGCATGCTGCACTGCTGAGAATGAGTTTCTAGTCGAAGGAATAGCCTAGCTAGTAAAAGCTACTTTCGAAAAAGAGGCCGTCTGTCGAACCTATAATCGTTGTTCGCATATACAGCCAATCAGGCCAGCTCCTGTTATGCATGCAACAAGAGAAGGCTTTCCTGGACCAGTTTGTTGTACGTAATTAGGTAAAGCATATTACTGACCTCGAACGAATTAGAAAACTCGTATTGGATTAACTGTTGTGGAAACAAGAAAGAAAAACATCAATGATTTCATAGAAGAGAAGCCATAAAAATTCTATGTTGTCATGCTGACAACAATAACCACACAAAATGCATTACCATGTTTATATATGTATATACATATTCTAGCTATTCATTCTAAAACATAGGCCTCAAGCAAGAGGGCTCAACAATTTTTTCAGACGCAACTACAATTCTTTTGGTCGATCAACCGCTTTCGCTGCCTATATGTTCGACCCAAGGTTAAGAACTTCCTGTTAATTAGCTTATAAGCTTTTATGCCTTGACATTTTCCATATATCTATATGGTTCTGTCATGTATATCTGCTAAAATAAATCTAGCTCTTTGTTATTTGCTTTGGTAAGAAACTAGATAGCACAAATGGTTCACGAGCGGAGCCTTACCACGGAATTCGTATATCGCACATTTATATCAGCTATATAACATGTAGATGTAAGATACATTGTATAATATTATATTGTCATTATTATTTTATTAATGCTTCTCGCCTAGCTATTTTTGGTGGAATTTCTTTAGAAACGTTAGGCGATAGTCGTTTTAAATATTGCCATTGAATAGGGTCTGACACTTTCTTTTGGGAGGCAATTCTATTACCTACCTACGGCATCTAATTGTTCCTGTAGTGGGTGGCGTATTTGCGTCCTGAACTAAATATCTGGGCTTGAGTTTCGGGGGGGGGGGGGGGGACATACCCCGTTTCGTACTGGGAGTCAGTAATCTGATAGAATGCCTAAATGTGGTATTGTACGTAAAACTCAAACTACTTTCAGAAGAGCCAACAAGACGAGGAGCATGGTGGCCCGATCCGTTTCTAACCGTTAATATCTTCAAAAATATGTTGTGCAGTTAATTTTTTTTTTAGGTGAGGCGTGTGAGTAACGAGTTAAATACTGTGCTGATAAGTTTCTTATCTGACTGAGTATTTTGATAATACATGAAAATTTTCAAGATAAAATGTTAGGAACGTACGAAGGCATTTTAAAGTGGGAGGAGACGGATACGACCAGTACATAAGACGCGGTTAGACTCAGACTCTGTTGTGTCGAGGAAAAGACATCTAGTTATTTTCGTACTTCATCGTTAAGCACTCGCTCGTTTGTGTGCCGTTCGCCTCTTCTCGATTCGAGTCGATGCACACTGATTAAAGGGGATCTGTTGCCGATGTACTGAATATTTCCTCACAGGCATCAGCGTCAACATCTCGTTCACAGTATCCGTAGCATTGATGCCGGGCACTGCTCATTTGTAACTCACATAAACAAGCTCAAACAATAAATATAAATGAAATACCACTGGTTACCCACGCAGTAGCAGCAATGAGACATTGGCATTGGAAACCTTATTGCTTCTACTTCTGAAGAGCGTCTTTGGTGACGCAACGAGATCAGACTCGTGCTTTGTGTTCTTCGATAAAGATAATGCTTGGGTGTGTTCGATCTGTGTTCTATTATCTCGCAGGTCTCTACAAACTGACCAGTTTTCTCGCATTAGGTTTCTACTGATTTCTATCCAAATAAAATATTTAATATATAGTCCCTTGCAGTAATATGTACGTTCGTCTGTACGATTCGTTCGTCGTGTCGATTTTAACGTTTATTGAATTCAACAAGTACAATTTTCTATCAGGCCCCGTACCAACAGAAGAGACAATGGATCCATACGTGTCAACAACTTTGGAAGATGTGCAAGGTATGTTTTATTATTCAAATATTTATATAGAAGTATTAAAACTGTTTTGTTTTTTTATTTAATCATACCTATCGCGTAGTACGATCGACGTACACGGCGGCTGTTCGAACTCGCTCTCTCTCTCTCTCTCTCTCTCTCTCTATATATATATATATATATATATATACTGTTCTCTAATTCTGTAATTAGAGTCTGCAAAAGCGGGACGCTCTAATAGGTAATGATCTAAGTGAGCTTTTGTTCTCGACTCACTGATCTCTTAGGCACTAGAAATACTGAGCTATGACACATATATACCTTTTTCATTATCTTGCATAAGTTTGCGCGCGGTTTGCATACTTCCAGTCGCTACGATATCCATGCCACAGGCTTCCTGCCGTCGTATCCCCTCCAGTGGCAAACAGGACAAAAGGACTCTCATTCCTGTAGCGTAAGACTTGCTGCGAATTCTAGGACTCTACGTGATCGGATACTGGACACAAAGTTAGGAAAGCAGAAGAATATTGTTACACCGTTAATATATAGACTTCGTAGGGATAATGCTAATTAAAAACAAGTATGTTGATCATAGTAATTAATGATATTTATATTAGTATTCGTGTACATTAGCGGCTAATTGCGTCTATTGACATAGAGAATAAATATGGGTCCCTACTGTACTTCTCTTTTAGCTATGCCTAGAAAATCTAACGTTATGTAGTTACGTTACATTGTAGGACCGAAGATACCGTATGCTTTCCTGACTAGATATAATGCGTAATGCTCGAAATGCATATGTATCCTGCCTCGATCTCTCTGTTTCTGCTTCGTCCTGTTCTTTTTCACCTCTGTGTCGCTGCCTCGATCTGTTGTGCAGACAAATAACCATGAAATATACTAAGTTTAGCAGGATAAAGGAAGGTATCGCTATTGTGATTACTAGACCATGCGCCTTTTGCAAAATTTTCGCATTAACTGCAGTCTGCGGCATTTGATAATGACATTGTGCTCTGCGTTGGACACACCTGGAATTCACTGAAGAATTCGGCCTGTGCCCCCTGAAATGAAAACCAACCGGCCGACTACTTGCATCAACTCCCCTTTGTTTTTGAACGGGTCGCCTCCGTTGATGTTGAGAAAATCTGGCACCCCGCCAGCGTCAGTCAGCTGTAAGCATCAGGCAGAAATCATCGGTGGCATTCACATCGTATAGTAGGGCTCATTGCTGTAGATTTAATGTACACATGCTTTTTTCCGTTATGATAATCTGTTATTCTAATACAGGGTAAAATCAATACATTTAACGGCTGTAGTTGTAGAAGGCAATGCGCTGTGAAACGTGATGCGTCATAAACATTGGCGTCTCGTATACTTTAGATTGCACTATATTTATTTAGCGACTTCACTTAGGTAACAATATTTTATTTTTTTTTATTGAAACAGGACGTCAACCACTTGAGCGTTTCCTTAGTTTCATTTGAATTCAACTTATCTGAGCTGTGTAAAAGTTTTATATTTGCACAATGGCCGGAGACGAAACGTCAACCGTCCACAGTATTCGTCCGGATGCTCCGGGTACGGCCAACATTGTCTGAAAAACTAGGTAGTGATTTTTCTGCCGATATCTGAACCGCAAGGCAAAACATCATTCGTTGAATGTTTGTGTTTGGATTTTCATGCTAGTAGCTGTTGCGTTCGGAGCATGACTTCCCTAATTGCAAATGACGATTTTTAACATGGAAACATTTCTCTCTGACGTAAGGTTCCCAAAGAGAAATACATTCAATGTATGCGTTCTAACAGCATAAGCAGCGTCCACTTACCGAGTAGCATAAGTTATGTTTGTTATCTATCCGTATGTTACTAAACGTCAATGGGTGTCTTTTTTCCTTTGTTTCAATTAACTTTTGGCTTAAAATAGTAGTAATAGGATAGTTGCTTTTTTTTTATGGCTCTTTGTAGGCTTGTAAAGTTTCATTTCGCGATATTCTCCGCGATTAACGGGATAATTCGTGTAGCTCTTAGCAAAATGTTTTTAGGCACTTTGTTTGGCAATTATTAAGAATTTCTAAAAGATTCCTATTGGAAAGGTGTTTGCTTCATCCAAGCTTTAAGGAATTAGTGAGACAAAATTGGGCAAGAAAAAAAAGATAAAAAATGTTATTTTTCGAAAATATTTTTCAACACTGTTGTCGTTAGAGAAAAGTATATTGGACATTTGAAAGGTCGCATATATCTGCAAATAGTAAAATAGGCACAGCGCAGTATGGGATTCATCGGAACAGCTGAAACGGAAGTCGTAAGGGGACTACTGGGACACGCAGAGAGAGGAACTGCATAACTTTAGAAATTAGAGTAAATTAATTGGTACAACAGACTACTAGAATCATTGCGCTATTGTAACGCGGACCGCGAAATGAATCGACTGGAGTAAGGAAGTAGACAATTTAATGGGATAGTCGTACGGAACTGAATCGGGAAAAATCAAATCTGTTAAGATTAAAATACCATGATGAAACATATGCGGGTAAATAATAGGATCGTTGAAACGGAATAGAAGAGCAAGATAGCTATGAGACGGCAACGGGGCAGATTAATAAATAATAATAATAATAATGCGTACCACAGCTATAATTTGTATTAAACTGGGTATGACTGAAATAAGTCAGACCAGCTGGATCTGTGGCGTTGGGCAATACTGGCCACACTTAAAAGAAGTTACCAATCAAAAGCAGGTGGACCCTACTTTTGCCCCCATCACGCATCTTCCGCCGAAGACTTTGCGAATTCAATAACAGGTAAAAGTTGCCGGAAATATGGGAATATTACATCTGGATGTACGCAGCGCACGGCAAGAAGCAGTGCGTCGTCTCCACACCCTGGGGGTGGCTGACGCTTGCGCGTCGCTAGAATGTTCTGGACTTTCGTAGTCTGCTAAGCGTCTACCTGGTGAGGCAGCGATACCGTTGTTTTTTTTTTCTGTTCTATTGGACATACTAGCTCAGACCGATTCGAACGTGCGTTTCGTTCCGGCTTCGTTCTTATGCCGATGCCTACACGAAAGCCTTTTACACAAGTCGATGCTAGTACATTTTTTTTTTCGAGATATAAATTCCTTAGTTAGCGGCAAAACTGAATACTACTTACAACCCACGTTTTCCTAACCCACGTATCCCGTGCCGCAAGCACGGGATAAAGCATTAGATAGCAATAGTAACTGTGAACAATATGAAGTAGACCGAACTTATCTCTAAGGTTATTGCTGTGGCACTTAATAAATACAAAATATATAATTAAATTTACTTAAGTCGAATCTACAGAAAATAATGCTTATTCACTCTTTCGTCGAAAGGTAATTTCGTTGCCTTTATTTTGAAGGTACAATCTTGAAGAGCAACGGAAACGTCTATATGTGCGGATGTTCCAACCGACTTTTGAACTTGATAAACACTTTGCTTTCTCGACTATATCGTTTTGTTAAATCACGGCCCGTCGTTAGGTCTCCTTGGAATATCATCGAGGCAATAAAACTCGCAAGTTTTTAACGCTGGCCATCCTCTTAATTAAAGAAGTACAAGAGTTGAATTTATACTACCTATTCAACCTAGCGACTTAGATGCTTTATTTACCAATAAGCAAATGCATGTCTCCTCTATCTGCAGCATGTACACATGTACATTTTCGGCCAAGTCGACTTCCTACATGAAAAAATACTCTAATAGAAGGTGATGATGCATTTAAATTGGGAAGAACATAAGTGGGCTACTTTTCATAACGGATATCGCTGCTTCTAGAACAATGCTAAAACATTTTTATAGCGCGCAACAGTGCGTGGTTTTCGTAAATTGAACGAAAACAAGCCACCAATCAAGTGGTTTTAGAAACTAGAGATTTGGTTTTTGCGTTAAATTTACGTTATTCCCAATTTTCATGCGTTTGTAAAAATTTGGCAGACGTTTCAGTAAAATGGACCGAAACATTTTCAATGGCGTTCAGATTGACAGAGCTTAAACCAAAAAATCATTTTGATGTAGCCATGAACGGCCCTCTTTGAGAGGGGAATATCAAGTACCAATTGGGTCTTCGGAAACATTTTTGCCTTTTCGTCCTTCATTTATCGTTAACCGTGGCAAGCCTTGGCATTTTTAAGCTCTTTGACCTAACATCAGTTCAAATTTAAGTCCGGTAAAATTCTTTGCCCGCAGAGCACTTGAGCTACAGTTTAACCAGCTTAAACCTATTAATACCTTTTGACTCGCGGCTATTAGAGAATATATATTTAGAAAATGGCTAGAGAGTGGTTCAGGTCCTAAAGGTAAGATGTAATCGCATCGAATAATGGTTATACTGAACAATCAGGACACCTCTAATACACACGAAAAAATTTGCTGATATGTCTGCTTTTCTTTAGAAGCAGTTTTAGAGAAGTAACAATGAGTTAGAAGAAGTTTTCAACCTAAATGCTCGCCCTATATGTTATACGAAGTTTTGTCCTTGTTCTTGTTGTAAAAATCACACAGAGCTATTTTTAGGTAAACTAGACTTTCTGGATCGTCTTAGAGGCGGCTAGATATTAACGACAAATTATCAAAGGCACAAAACGGTGTCTCATTTTTTATCTAAAACATTTAATTCGATACTGGTCTTCCGTCTACAATTGAGACTCCACGTCTGCAAGAAATACTCGAATATGAGTGTTTTCTAAATTCAGCCCTTGCCTTTGGGCCCGGAAGATGCACCTAATCTATCCGGCCGCCTGAGGTTGATGAAAACCATTGAAGGCCGCTTTGAAAGAAGAAGATTCCAAACATTCTACTATTATTAAACATGTTAAATCCGTTCGACTTCATTAAAAATAGGGGCCTGATAATAGAGAATACACGTTTGTTTCAATAAAACACAGTTATTTTTTGCCTTTTAACATCTCGTTCGACACCGACTAGGATGCAATTACAATAACAGGGTTCTATATGCGACTGTTACAGGCAACGGGAAGAGCTGGTGACAACAACTTTACCGGCTACGAGGAGCGGTCGCAAAAACTCGTCAATAGAAAATCTTCAACTTACTAACATTCTTCCGGCTCCCACGCAGTCAGTGACGGTATCCTTGTCAAGATCACAGAGACATGTGAGTGCGTACACCTGAGTTGGCCACATCGAAACATTTGTTACGTTGTTGTATCTTTCGTGCATAAATGTATCTGAAAATAAATCTGCATAAATGTATGTTTGCATTTAGTTCCTGCGACTTGCTTTCCGTCTACCAGGGAATAAGGTAAGCAATAAAAATAAAGTGACATTTTAGACTCTAGCTTTTCCTTTTGGACTTCAAACAGTTATTTGTAAATTTTTAAATTACCTCGTTGCGAGACAATGTCTAGGGCAGCCACGCCGTGACCCAAAACACCGTTGCTATTTTAAAGAGCTTCCAACAAGATGCTGCATTCGGTCGAATTACTCCTAATATCAACGACGATAATATGCTTACGTATAATAACAGATATTAGCTACCCAGGTTTAGATTGCAAAACAGCGTAACATCATCCCCTCAAAAAGTTCATAGAAAATTATCTGTATGCTTTGTATCATCTAACTAACTAGTAGCCAATATTGTAATTGAAGCTGTAGTTGCTACTTTAAGTGTAAATATGGTCAGTCTGATAAAAATTTCTACGTTTCATAAAGTGGCCCAAAGGGCATTAGGTCAATGTTGGTTTTGTAATAAATGCACACAAAACGATTTCTTATTCAGTTTATGTCAAAGAGCTTTTGCGTCGGTTAGAATTATATGGCAGTTGATTGCTGGGCATTTTTTGGCTCCTGACGACGGCACTACTACCTACTGGTGCTACATGGACACTTAGCCTCTGTTACCTGTGGCAAAGCCGACAATAACGTCATTAACACTATCTCGGACAGTCCTGAAAGCGGTTTCCGTGCTGAAGTATGGCCAGACAAAACTCCACTGATGCTCGATGCTTATCTGATCCTCCTCATATGGCCGCGTAAATAAGGTTATGTGTATCAGCAGAACTAGATCCAAAAATAACCACATTTGACCTCAGAATCTCAAAACACGCCGTGTGTACAAAAAGAGTTCTCTACTGATTACATCCACAAGGTGAGAACGGGTTCACATCGACTAATTTTTTCAGCAGCCAAGCGCAGCTAGCACGTTTATGGGTCATTTCATCTCGACACGACAAACAAATTTTAGTCGACTTTCAAGTCGTTACTTACTGTTTGTACATTTTCGTAGAAGTTTTGTCTTACGCGAACGTGGCCAAGGTAAAATGAACCTACTAGTTCTTCTAAATAGATGCTAGCGCTCGCACGTTAGCGTACGTCTTAGAAGAGCAAACGTCCTTTGTTCGACTCGAACCCATGCCGTGTTACTCGATAAGACGAGTCATACTGCTGACACTGAGGAAGGCGCTAGTGACATGAAACGGGCTGTGCGTTGTAGATTCTGATTGTTGTACCACTTTGAGGATCCCAAGCGTCGCGTGGATTGACCCAGTCGGATGGGTAGGGCGGATGGCCAAGTGTAGGAGGCAACATGGCATTTTTATGGAATTACCAGCTAGAGATTTGCTTGTTACTGAAGCAACAAGCTTTAGCTGAGGGTGAGCGGCCAAGGTGAGCGTCACTAGGTCGTAGTGAATCGAAGGATTCTGTTGTATCTACAACAATACATAGCCATTCAAATCTATCATGTAAAAACACGCTGTACAATATACTTACGTTAATGTTTGCTTAATTTGATTGTGTAATAGTTTTATTGGCAGACTCTGGATGTCGTAAATGTACGTTTTTGCTTAAATCATCTGTGTCTATTAATTAAAACCAAAAACATTAGTAGTGCCTATGTTATTGTATCCGGTAGGTGTGGTAGCAAATAGAGACTCAGTCGCATGAATTTATACAAAAATTGTCCACAAAATCGTTCAAAAACTTCTTGCCAGATACTGTGACGCCTACCATAGTGTTGTTACTGTATAAGAAAAGTGCACTGAAACCTGCGCGTTAGCCGCGCTTTGCTGAAGAGGCAATCGGTTGGATTGGCTGGTAGATAGTCACTTAGTGTTTGGGAACGTGATGCCCTAAAATGTTTAATTAGAACATTCTTTACACTGGAGTTATCGATAAATTGGAGAAGATCCTCTATTTTTTCAGTTCTAGATTCTTACAATATTACAGATTCGGGTCCTGCAGTTAAACCAGGCCTGGTTTGCTATAGGAATTCCGTCAGCCATTTCAGTAGCGTCTTATGCCCAACCGAGTCGAAGGATGGACTTTATTTATTCTAGTATATACGTTTACATACTAGTCATTTCGGCGCAGCTGTTTAATCGATTCGCAAATAAAGCTATACCGTTTGGAAATGCTCGGTACACCACACTGGTGCTCAGCAATGACTTATGGTATAAAATGAGCTAATGGCTGCCTTTAGAGCCGCTAGTAATATGGGACCTTGTTCCTATCGCACAATCGAACCTCGTTCCTATCGTACGACCCTATGTGATAAGAAACGCTTAAATAATCTTAACGGTGCATATCGGCTGAACTGAGCTTGGAAGGTCACAGGCGTGTGCAACGGCAACGAACCCTGAGCTCGTGCTAACCAAGCCTCATGCTAGACTCTTAAACAATCAAATAACGTTATTGGTAATATTGCCTTGCAGTAAAGAATAACGTTAACGTCTGTATAGATTGCATTGTCCTTAGACGCAGCCTAATGTACTTCGGTCTCATACAATAATGGCTTTTGCCAAATGGACAAGATAACCATAAAGAAAAAAAATAAGTGATTAAATTAAAAAGCGAAAAATAAATATTGACATCAGATTTTTTAGGGAAATTGATTGTTTTCCTAATAGTAAGTTAGCGTAACACTTGAGATACACATAGGACAAAGAGCGGCATAGTATAAATACAGGAAATTCTTGCATAAATGATGTTTGTGTAGGTATATAAATGTTGAATTTATTGCACTTAGCAGAGTCCATGTTTTAATCTGTTACAATTTCTATGCAGTGCAAAAGTTCATTTAAATTATACCTACGCATCACAGATGACTATAAGAGCTACCGAGAATCTATCATGCGACTTACGCAAACAAAAAAAACGTTTTTTTTTAAAGCAAAATGCATTTCGCTTACTAAGATAGAAATAGAATCCCTAAGTAACACCCATCTTCTAGGAATTTTTACAATAGGCTCTGCATTTTGGTTTTTCTGCTCTTTTATCTCAGAAGTATAAATTATACCTGTAATTCTAGTAACCGCAAAATCAGGTCACCTAGCTAACAAGCACGCAAGCCATTGCGCAAGCTATGCTTAAGCGCTAACATGACTATTCCCTGTTGGGTCATCACTTATTCTTTTATCTGCAGAGGATATATCCATTTAGCTGGACAGATTTATAATATGACACGGCTTCCCTGAGGGAGTAACCAAACTTGCCTTCGTTTAAACGCCTTCATCGTGGAAAACGATGAGGTACCATTCTATCCCAAACGATTCGTCTATCGGTGTGAGCAGGCATAAGCCTAAAAGGACTCATGGCGACCGCCATGGTGGTATGCGGGTTCATTACGGCGACTAATATGCTCATCGTATAACAAATAGAAATAAATCTCCTCAGACTGGAGTAACATAGCCTCATACAGAGGGGAAGGTAATGTTCGGTTAGCAAGCCTCATTACTGTCATCGCTTTCGAAGACCTCTCAGAAGACCAAGGTCGATAAACATAGTAACAAGATTCTTAATCCGTATGTAGTGCGGGCGGCTGGTAGTAATGAATAGTCATGTTGAGCAGCTTCGAGCAGCTATATCCAGCCACTATCTTGCCCGTTAGCAAGTTTGTGACACTGCAGTTTGTTTTCTTCGAACTTAGTAGGAATAGTTCAATTAAAGGGGCGCAGCGTCACTGTTCGCGAGGAACCATCGTTGCAACCTATCCTCTTCTGCTTGCCGTGACCGCTTCTGTTCCAGTCGTTTCTTCTGATTGTTATTTTTTGCTGGATGCGTTTGAGACGTCTGAAGTGCACCGAAAAATGAGTTTTACTGCAAAATGTATTTTTTTCTGAAAAAGTTTTGGCCTTGTTCTGCCACGTCACATTCAAATTTGGACAGATAACATAAGATGCAAAAAAGCGTGCGAAGAGGTGCTAAATTAAAGCCCGCAGCATACAATAAGAACTGACGGAACGGGAACAAAATCGATGACAGCAATGCAGGCTACCACTGTATAACTATTTCGACTGGCGCTGACCACCGATACTCCGAACCCTCCCATGTCTGGACGACAAATTCAGCTAGTGTACCGCACTCATTTCTTGCATTTACCTCGCTTGTGATGAACCGATGAAGAGGACAAAATCCACAGGCCATCTAACAAAGGACAGACACCTCCGAAGGTTTATTTTCGATAGAACAGTAGCCAATACGCCGGGAAAAGATCGGGCAAGAAAAGCTTCCGCAGATTCTCCTCCTAGCCTGTTTGGCTCTTGGTCCTAGGAGGAAGGCGCCGATGTCATCAAAATATGGAATAACAAAAAGCCATCCCAGCTAGCAGGTCCATGCAGACACAACCCCACTCTCAGCCAAACATAGCTCTCGGGAAATTGAGAGGGACCCAGTTTTCCCGAAGCGGCGAAACCATCTCATTCAAAGTATCGGTTTAGCATGCGCAGGATCAATGAGATGAAATGGTGAGAGCAGAGGTGGTGGGTGTGCGCTGGAATGGTGGGTCATCATATTACGATGACGGTTTCAGGAGTTTGATTGAGGAAAATACATGAATGGACTTGGCGATAGATTGAATATGAGCGTTGATAGATCAGTAGAAGGTTTGAATCATTTTGAATTACAATCCAACAGATTTCCTGGACACTGAAAGAGCGGTGCAAATAGAGCTTGTGGAAGAGTACAGGCTCTCTGCTAGCAAGTATACGTAAATCGTTAAAAGAGTACGACTAAAGCAGAGCTGTTGCACTCATGACAAAAAGCTCCAAACCAGAATGGGGTCAACAAAATCGGTTAACGGGCATATCTTGCCATGTCATCGTATCACATATGCACATAGCACAGGGTGACTATGCATCCGGTTTCCCGCTCCATGTCAGTGACAGGATCTAGACAAAATAATGTAATACATTGCGTATCTTTTAACGGGGATGAAACTTGCTAGTTATTTCTATCTAATCCGAATTATCATTTCCTTATATCTGGACATTTGTAACTTTGATTTTTTTAAGAAAGAAGACCTGCAACCCATTACATGTGTTTTTTTGCCTTAAACTTATTTCTCTCAAACGTTTGTTGTTACTTTTTTTTAATAACTTTTGGTATTACTGCTAATGCTGTTGATGTCATGTCCGATTGTTAGCTTTAAGTGTAATCAAGCATGTATGTCGAAGTACATTCGAAATGTATTTATTAGTGAAAATGAAGTTGTTTCTTCAGCGATAGAGATCAATATGTGATTTTCAGATTTCCTTGTAGAGCACTTCAAGAAATCCGGAGTCAAAAAGCATTTATGGCTCGCGTTCATGTTTCAGACCAATTGGGTACCTTTCAAAGCTGGCTGCCGCTTTTAGGGCAATACAAATACGCGTTAAATTTTGCATGTAATGGCCTAGCGATTATAGAGAGCATTGTAATGTATGGTTCGTTGAATTACACCAATGCAAATAACGTCCTAGTTTCTGCAGTATTTTCGAGCTGACATATTAACAAATTTTTTTTGACAAAACAAGCGGTCATTGTTCGTGAAGTACGCAGAACCGAAAAAATTAAGTTCCACTTTCTGAAGATGGCACTTACTTTGCTTAAGCCGTACACAGTTCTCGCGAGATCACTCCAGGACCACGTCTAGGGTCCTCAAGTACTACTGGATATCATTCGGAATACTGAAATTCTAGTAACCCAGAACTCCAAACAACTCAGCTATCCGAACATACCATTACCGTATTCTGCCAATGCGCAATGACTTTTTTACGCGCCTAAACAAGCATTTTTTCATATTTGTAGTGAGGTTGTTTTTGTTATTGCATATTATAAATTAATGGAACGATTATTGAGTTTTCATTCTAGGAATTTTTCCGAAGGTCATATTTAACGAGCTAATTAAACAATCGTACAAAGCACCTGAGATACTGCACGTACTTCCGCCTCGCTTGGGACCAGAGCGGAGTTCCTCAAGTCGTTTGTTTTTTTCGAAATAAGTTTGTCAAGAAATTTAAAAATAAATAAACCTTTCACATCAGTGGAAACCTATCGTTATATCACAGCCATTGGTACATGCCAGTACAATCGGTCTCAACGGAAGTTCCCTTAGTTACATATAT